>NC_089782.1:5014068-5089068 GCF_040412425.1 Macrobrachium rosenbergii
GTGGTGGGAACATGATGTGGACAGGCTTGAGATCCAGCATTGTAGTGGCTGGCAGCCCCACAGGATTTCAGGGTTTTGATGGGCTCAGTGGCCTGCAGTAACTGTCGGAGGAGAGGGCTGAGCTAATGAATCGGGAGAGGAGTTCTGGTTGGTAGCAAAAGCTGCTTATTAGTGAACCGAAGTTTGTATCGCACTCAGCTTCAGCGTGTCCCCCCTTCTGCAATAGTTGCACATGGTCTTGCTCTCAGCAGTCCATTCTTTGAGCGATTTGAGTTCGCAGAGGTAGGCTGGAGGAACCTCTTGACAGGTGCTATGGACTGATTAAAAGTTTCCCACGAATCAGCCATGTGACAAGCTTCCATATCGGGGCCTGTTTATCGAATAAGATATACAACAAGGGGCCCAGGCCACCATTGGTAGAGGTCTTCTAGCATGGTCCGATTGAAAAGATCCTCAAACGAGGCAGGCCAAGGAGTCGAACCAATGCCATCGCCGGACTGGGTTTTTGTTTTTGAACTCCAAGACCAGCCGACTTCCTTGGCAAGCGCCGGAACCGTTGTCTCCATTTTTCTGGGGTTATTTTGAAGGCCTTGGTAATGACTCTACGGGACTTCAGATGTTGCCTCTCTGGCTCTTCTCCAGTGAGCAATCTGACTAATTTTCCCCATATGCTTGGCTAGTATTAAGGCTCTCTCAGTCTCCGTGGTGCTGTAGTTATAAAAGATCAATCTCCTCCAGCCATGCATAAACCGTCCTCAGTCCACTTGGGGACTAGGGAATTGATTCGAAATTGGACAATTTGATGCAGCAGGTGTAGGACTGGAGGCTTGCTGGTAGCCATAGCTTTGGCATTCTCCATTTTTACATTTCCAGGGGTTTATTTACAGAAGTAGGCTAATCAAAATGTCTTCTTCTTTCTTCTCAGACTCTTCCAGTTGCCTCTGCTAGCTTCACAAATGCAGTAATTTTCTTCATACTTCCTCTGCTCAAATATTCCTCTGCCACAGATGCAACAATTCCCATTAAAACTTCCTCTGCTCTTCCTCTACTTCCTCAAAATCGAGTCTTTCTTCCTTCTCCCACTTGGCAGTTGTCCAATGAAATGGACCCAGGTGGTAAGTTCCAGGGTGAGATGGAAATCCCCAGCCCCAGGAAGATTTTATAATGCTCTGCTGCCATGGTTCTGGTGGGGAATCTAGGGGTCGACTGGGCGTAGTTTGGGCAAATTGGGATGTCTCTTCAGTGACGTGGCACCCTTTCAAAAGGTGGCACTGTAACTGCCGTGTACAGGTCACACTGGTGGCACTCAATAAAATCCCTAGGCACTGGTGCAGGTTAGGTTCCAGAAGAACTTTCTCTTCTGTGTTCCCGTTTGTTTTGTTTTATTTATTTTCTTATATGCACTTGCTTGGTGGCAACTATAGTTCTAAATCTTAGGGACCCTCAATTGGGGTCCAACTAGGCTATATAGGAGGAAAGGACTTACCCCCTGCAGAGTGTAACAATTGAATGAACAAAAGGGCTTTAAAGGATGAAGAGAGAGAGAGAGAGAGAAGTAAGCTATTCTGATTACAGTGCAGCAAATTATTGGCACTGTGGAATAAATGTGAAATTTTTTTTTTTTTTTTTTTTTTTTTTTTTTTAAAGGTACTTTTGAGTGGTTGGTCCCAGCTAAAGCTCTTCTTTCAGAGGGTGAAAACTATGGTTGGGCTATGGGTGGCTACCAGGCCTCAGTCGACCGACAATTTATCACTGACTTAACTTGTCCTCATCTGACTTGTGGGACAGAGGTATTTCTTTTACTTATTAATTTAATTTCTGTGTAGCCTGTCTTTCTTTGAAGCGGTCACATACAGAAAGTTATCACTACCACTTGATTGAAGAGAGAGAGAGAGACAGAGTCTGAGAGCCTGGAGATTTTCAATCAGCTAATTTCTTGCTGCTTGAGAACATGTTGGCAAAGATTTTATAATTGCACAATGGCATGGTTCTAAATAAAATGCGGACACGTCGTCTTTGCTTGCCTGAGTCGAGGCTTTCTAACTGACAAAAATGGTCTTACAAGATTTTAGGTGTTTAAAATTTAAAATTCTTTTTATATGGTTTTTCCCCCCTAGGTATTTGTATAACTTGTTATTGTATTAATTCTAACTAAGGCCTATCTTTCCCTGACTAAATTATATCTTGGTTTTGTCTACCGAAGTCTGTCTAGCTAAGATATTGAAGGTGGGAGCCAAAAAAAGTAGACCCAAAAAGTGGCTGGAAGCAGAGTCGGGTCAGCCAAACAAGGTCTTAAATGGGCCAAGTCCCGGGGTTTCAAAACAATAAGTAGGAAACCCGGTCTTAGTTCAAACAGTTTCAAAACAAGCAAGGGTGGGTATTGGCTTTTTAGTTAACGAACGAAACAAATGCAGGTATCCAGATTTTACTCTAAAATACCAATCATGCATGGCGATTCACGTTAAGGATGGAAAACGAAATTACCAAACAATTTGTGTCTTTTGTTATTGTATTTTATAATAAAATCCATCCAATAGAATGGAGTGGATATGAACAATGAAATGGATTTGTGTGGTTTGGGGTTGTCAAATGAATTTAGTTAAAAGCTGTATTTTATGGTAAAATTACGTTATTTTCTTGTTGTTATTTGCCCTGACACGGTGTTTTGAATGATTTTGTAATGAAAACAATAACGATCGGAATGGAAGACGATTATTTAAGCAACTTTATGAATTTGACAAAATATGGAGACGATGCTTTTTTAATCACGTTACTGGACGACAAGATGTGCAGACGGTAAAAAGAATGCATAGAAATGCCCTTCTCACAAGTTGATTGAAAAAATTATGACTCGCTCTGCTTTCGATGCAGCCTACCAATGCTAATTCTCACTATACTTCTTATTGCTTATTATTATGCCTTCTTGTTTGAAGAGTAAAATGGAATTCAATATCTGACATTTTTATCTTTGGAATTAATTGTTTAATTTCTTTTCCCAACTCTTTTTAAAATTTACTTTAGATTCTGGCGGAGGTCGTCAATGTTACGTGTGGGTCTTAAGTCTGATCAGTTATTGGTTATAGAAAGTTGCATATGCCTTGCAGGTCCCACGTAACAGCGTCCCTAGCCAAGAGTTAACCTCAAAGACAGACCATTAATCCATCGTGCTGGGAATTAACCATAACAAAGAATATTCAAGTGCAATAGGGTTTTTTTGATAATAGTAATAGTGCAGAAATAATTTGACTTATTAAGATGGTATTAAATACAAAAAAACACAACAGTTCTCCCCAACAATCTTGCTAGGGCATAAATACCAGAGTATTAAAATGACTTGTTTGGCTAAATCCCCAAGACTTACTGGGACTTTTCCGATATTTCTTAAAATTATTATAATTTTTTACATTCTTGACTTTGTGCATATCCAGATAATGGTGGCTGAGAATGAAACAAAGAAAACGGAAATACAATCACTTATTAGTGTTGAAGTTTAACAAGAAAACCAATTGAAGGGTACCTAGATAGTATGGACCATCGAGTTTGGTGAAGCAGTCCTCCCGATCAGGATTCATCACTAGGAGCAAAATCGAGTAAATGGAACAAAGTCCACTGTTTCGCATGGGTCTTCGCTTAAGTGGTCTGTCATTCATGACCTCGCCGGCGTCCAAGGTGAGGCGGCCTTTGACACGCCACCCCAGGCAAAATCTGACAAAGTTCTTTAAAGGGAAAATCTAGAACTCATTAAAAATATTGAGTGAAAATGACGTTTGTCTTTCAGACCAGGATTTTTCAACTACCCAAACAGTGAATCTGTCCCTGACTGATTTTGAATTTCAGAACCGATGAAGCACGGTTTTCAGCAACAATATTTTTATCAAAGCATCGGATAAAGCTGAAATTTTAAAAATATATAGTATATATTTTATAACCGGGTCATTAATTTTTGACAAGTATTATTTAGAGCCTAAGTTCGATAGTTTTGATATTTAAAGGGTTTAAAATGAAGTCACCGATGTGGGACCAAAATGAAAATCACAGACACATAAACAATATGATAGAAAACAATTCGTGTAATTTAAAACATATGACGTCATGAGGGGCCCAGATGCAACCATCCATTAAAACAATTATTAATGGATATGCTTAAATGCAAGAATTTAGGCTTCAACAAATTCGATAATGGCCAGCAGGATATGGAATTGTCCAAGTGGTTGCAAGAGTTGGCAACATTTGTGCAATCAGGCTTACCAGGATTATTGAAGGGATGGAAGACCTGTGGCAAGATTTCTCATAGTGTGAATAGGTAATTATTTCTATGGAATAAAAATGGAGCTGGCCGCCAAAAGTGCGGGCAAAGGAGCTGTTTGTTACAACACGTCATTTTGAACAAGAGTAAATCTTGAAATCGGACATTATCCTTTAAAGCGGGGACTTAGTCAGGTTATTGATCTTACTGAACAAAGCGACGATGAATGGGGTGGATGATGACCTCCTCCGCCGAGAGAAATGACGACGACGTGAAGACATTTTGTAAATTAATTATGACTGAAAAGGGGGATAGTGTTAGATGTTTTATTTGTACTTGGGCTCTAAAACATATCTATTAAAACACAGTGATTATAACAATATGTTCCTCATTCAAACTGATTTCAATATATTTTTTTCCATGCATATCAATATAAATCGTGTTACATTTGATTGATATTGTTGCCAGGTAAATAAAAAAATGGTCTTGAGCTTGCCCTCAAAATCTTGACTCCTACCAGTACCTTTTATTTGCAGCGAGTATAATGCCAAGCGCTGTTTAGGTGTTAGCTGATATAAACAAAAAACCAAGAAAAATAACAATGGGTTACATTAACTGAAATAAAACAATGGGGAGTTGACTTTACAACCCAGCCAAACAATTGAGGGTTCAAAAATGAGGCATCATTGCTTTTCATTTAAATTCTACTTAACTATATGATGGGCTCCTGACATCACTGCAAACAGAAGGCTATAGTGTCTTGACAAAAACCTGAGATAAACAAAATGGATTGTCTTTTTGTATTCCTGCCCTGAATAGATGTAGATCTAACAAATGAGCTATAGACTG
Organism: Macrobrachium rosenbergii; assembly: GCF_040412425.1. Taxonomy (NCBI): domain Eukaryota; kingdom Metazoa; phylum Arthropoda; class Malacostraca; order Decapoda; family Palaemonidae; genus Macrobrachium; species Macrobrachium rosenbergii. The sequence continues at coordinate 5,019,164 of NC_089782.1, forward strand.
GTTCATTATGTGGATGAACTACTTGCACTGAATTATTTGTAAAGTAGAAATTTTGTAAAGAAAAAATGAATATCAAGAAAATGGAAGAAATCCAAGCTAACAACTTAGTCCTAACAACTGCTGTGGAAGTTGCTTTTTAATGAAACCACCACAAAATAATAATAATAATAATAATAATAATAATAATCATATAATAATAATAATTAATAATAATAATAATAAAATTATTGAGAATGATAATGCTATGAGGGACGATGACAAATCCTGCAAAGCCATCATTGAGGTGCTGAAGCCTACCATTTATTAAAAAGGAAAGATTGACAAGGTCTTTTCCCAATTGGATGTTTTGCCTCCTGCCTGGAGTAACTATGAAGGCGATGACATATCTTCGAGGTACATGCTCATTGGCAATTCACCTGCTGATGCAATAAGGAAGTAGACAAAGCTCCACCACCATGGGATATTTGGGGGAAAGTGAGCAAACCTTTTTTCTATTTGGTCTTAGTGGTAGTTTAATATCAATTAGTGAATATGCCATCGCCAAGTGGACAGAGCCACAGTGAAGTTAGACGTTTTCCCAATATCTTATTATTAACTTCTTTTCACTGTGACGTGATCAGATAATTCATGATGTCAAGGTACAAACGTCATTATTGTGTTCAAAACCAATTACCTGCGATTTTGATGGCTCTGGCATTTAGGAAACCACTTTTACTCTGGTAATACCAGAAAATTGAACTGGTCCAGTCCAGTAAATAACACTTGCAATACATTCATGGTAGGGTTATAAAATATACACTTGCCAACTTTCACCTTTATCCGATGCTTTGATAAAAATATCTTGCCGAAAAACCGTGTTTCAGATCGGCTCATCATCTCCCAAACAGTGAATGGCCCTAGGTCATGGGAAGCATGAGCACAGACCTTCCCTTCACCAGCGTCATTCTCTTCCCAAGCCGAACGGCCACCAGTCCAAAAATAGCAGCATCAGTGCATCATCAATGATGTCTACTTTTCTGCTCTGTTACCAGGCTCCCAATTGTTTGGCACCTTTCAGAGGGCCTTCTGAATTACGAAGCAGCAATGCAAGACATGGGAGTCAATGCTCCACTCACGCTTCTCCGTTTGCATTCTTATCAGATTCAGTTTAGTTTATGATTATCTGAAGGGACAAAGATTTACGTTTAACGATACTTAAATTTCAGCTTTGAAGTCATAGGCACGGTCTTTGTACCTCTGCTTTGCTTGAAGTTTCAGCTTTGAAGTCATAGGCACGGTCTTTGTACCTCTGCTTTGACTCGAGTTTCAGCTTTGAACACGCTCATTCATTTGTATATATGCTTTGCTTGAAGTTTCATATATATATATCATATATATATATTTATATATATTTGCTTGAAGTTTCATTTGAAGTCATAGGCACGGTCTTTGTACATATCTGCTTTGCTTGAAGTTTCAGCTTTGAAGTCATGTCACGGTCTTTGTACCTCTGCACAGAAGTTTCAGCTTTGAAGTCATAGGCACGGTCTTTGTCTCTCAAAGCACTAGAGAGACAATGCAGTGGCACAGTTTCTTAAAGTTTCCCTCTGTGTCACGCAACGTTGACACACTCATTATAGGTATACATACATATTATGTATGTAATATATATATATATATATATATATATATATATATATATATATATATATATATATATATATATATATATGTATATATATATATATATATATATATATATATATATAATATATATATATATATATATATATATATATGAATGAGCGTGTTCCGATATCGAGTCAAAGCAGAGGTATAAAGAACGTGCCTATGACTTCAAAGCTGAAACTTCAAGCAAAGCAGAGGTACAAAGATCGTGCCTATGACTTCAAAGCTGAAATTTAAGTATCGTCATTTTCCTGATTATATATATCTAGCCCTGATGCATAGTAATCTTTTTCAAGGTTTTTTCAAATCAACAAACTATTTAGATTTAGTTTCATTATCATACCATGATCCTGCTTCTATAGCAAATGTACTAGACATTTATAATCTTTTGAATGCAGTATCAGTATGTTTGATTCCAAAATCTTATTCAGCCTGTCCAATATTTGATTTCCATTTCTTGGGCTTTCCCTAAAGTCCAACTGAAGAAAATCTGTAGTGCATATCATAATCAAAAATATTTGCAAGATTCAACACCATTAATCCTGTCTTCATCAAATGTTATTTTTTCACCTGTTCATACTATGTCCTTATTATTTCTGTTTTTCTTGGATTTATTTCAAGTCCCATCTATCTACACATATGATGCTTTCTGTTATGCGAGCTTTCTGTTATGCGAGATGTAAATCTCGTAATTTTGCTGATTAAAACAGCATCATATGCATATTTTATGACAATCAAGTTTCCATCGTAACTCTAATCTAAACCTAAACCTGCTCTATCTCCGACCACTTTTTTCAGCATAAAATCTATTAGACGGGCAAACAACAAAGGTGAATTGACATCCCCTTGTAGAATTCCACTATTTACAGCAATTTCTCTTGACGTAAAACTGTGTTTCCTTCATGAGAAATTTCAGGTAGTTTTACTGAATTTTCAGGAATGCCATAGTTATGCAAGATCATCCATAGTATTGGTCTGTGGATTCTGGCAAATGCCTTTTTGTAGTCAACAAAAGCGAAGAGATTGGAATTTTTAAATTCCAAATACTGCTAAACAATATGTCTTAACACAAATTTTTGATCAGTGAAACTCCTGCCTTTTCTGAAAACAGTTTGTTCATAACTCGGCGGTTTAATAATTTCTACCCCAGTCGAGAATAAGTATACAGATTATTTGCATTAAAACTGGCGGAAGTGCAATGTCTCTTTATTTACTACAATCAGTCAAGTCACTTTTTTTTTTTTTTTTTTTTTTGCTACCGTTGCTTTGACTTCCATTTCCCAAACATCAGGCTTTGTTTCTTCATTCCATATTCTGCAATACGAGGTGTTGTTTCAGATCCGGTTTTATGACCTCTTCTGTGAGTCCACCACAACCTGGTATTTTCCATCTCCCAAGTTTCTTTGTTATTGATTCTACGTCAGAAGGTGTGAATTCATAAGTACATTATTCATGTTCTTGGGTATCAATCATATTGTTTTCCGCATAACCTTTTCTTCTTCTTTTGATGTTACTATTAATTCATCCCTCCTTTCGGTGCTGTTATCCCTTTTTCTCTCTAGTATGGACATTTTTCATTAATAATTCTACGGACTCCTCTAACACCAGTGCCACAACATTGGTCTGTTTGTCCAAGTATTCTCTCTTATTTATTCTTGATCTGCGTTTAACTTCACTCTCTAAACTTGCTTGCTTAGCAATGCAGTCTTTAACTCCTTTGAGACGTGTTTATATATGTCGTGTGTGTTTGTGTGTGTGTTTTTACAACCCAAATATGGATTTTTTTATATAAAGAGAAGTGACGAAGACAATGAAACCTGATCTACTTCGATACATAAACAGGTGTTGAAAATAGAAATCATAGATTGCGTCGGGACTATAATATTGGTATCTGTGAGATGGGAAAATGGGATCGTTAATGGTGTGTAATAGTACCTCAGTGTTATTCATGGCAGTTCAATGTCCTAATTCACGCACTATAATGGGAATGATCATGTCAGACGTGTTAATACGGAGTTCAAGCAAGATAGTTGAAGATGTGATGGTTGAAGAGTACAGTACTTAACCAGTGAGTCATGAGCCACCTTCCTTCTTTGTTGGGATTATCGGCTAAACTGAATGGCTTCTTTATGCCTGTTATTTCCATCCAATGATTTGCTTGTTTGCACTTGTTGATTATTTTGCTGATACCCTCCGATTTAATTTTTTTAACACCGAAGACGATTTTTGCTCCATGCGTGTGAATAGGAGATGCCTTTTGATGCAGCGTGAATCCCATAAGTGCATCGGATCTTTATTCTAGTAAAAAATCTGTTTAGACTTGGTTTCTCTTTTCCCTGTCCGCCTGTAACACTTGAACGACGCGTCAACGTTGTGGAGGCCACTTTCTCCGCTTCCAAGAAGTGACTGGTGAAGTGACGTCACAGTCTCGTCAGCATTGCTACCGGAGATTTTGTTGGCAACTTGACCAGGATCTTGCAGATTGCTGCCGTCGGTGATTGCCGACTACCGGAAGCGTGTTACTTTGTATACCTTTCACACACAATAAATAAAGAACGTAACTGTGTGTACGTAGGTTGCCAATGATATTCAGTAGCACTCAGAGTTCTCAAGGTTAACCTGTTGTCCTGATGCTGTGCTGTAGTTATTAGAATAATTTAGATTTCCTTTTCGTTTTGTAGTGGGACGCGGAGCATGTTCCACCGTTAACCAGTGATAGCTGTCACTCAGTGTCAGAAAGAAAAAGGTTTCGAAGCCGTGTGTCTCCTCGGATTATTTCAGACGATCGCTGGATGACCGTGACCAACGATCTTGTGAGGACGGTGCAGTCATTGATTGACCACTAGTACCTCGCGACATGTTTTTCGGGATAGGGAGCCCTGTTGCTCCCTGGTGTCTGTCTTCTCAGCTTCTGTCCATTTAGAACAAAATTTTTGTGCATCGCCTGGTTTAACTTTGACTGGCGTTAATTCTTTTCAGGAAAGCGGCTTTGATCAGAGCGCTTGACCTTGGGGAGCTTTCCTAGACAGTGGCCCCCACGGGTATTAACCCGTTGGGGTTACCGTAAAAACATAAACAAAAGACTGAAAATATCATAAAGATGATAAACCCCAAGAAATATTAGTCCTAGGTAACGACCCCCGAAAACCCTTGGGGGTCACTGTCTAGGAAAGATCCGACCTTGGTTATGGTTAGGATATACGGGAAATCATTTCACCAGTGTTGCAATTTAGTGCAGGAGTTCCTTGCCCTTGATGAAAACTAGTGTACGCTGGATTCCTTCCCCTATTGGTAACGGTATTCGAAGTACTTCCACTTAGCACCTTCCTTGGGGTGTTGAAGCGTGTTTTCTCTAGGTTTGTGCTCAGATACATTTATCATGCAATTGATAACTCTGCTGTCAGTGCTTTAATGTGTTATGTTTGTATGCTTCTTTATTACACACACACGCGTGTATATATATACACATATATATATATATATATATATATATATATATATATATATATGTATATATATATATATATATATATATATATATATATATATATATATATATATATATACTCGTATATATATATAATCATACGTCTTGCCACCGTAATACTTGAATTACATTTAGTTGTTTGCTCAGTTTTAGATCAGTTCATGACTACCCAGGTGGATGACACAGTGCAAACAAGTACATTCCAGTCGTGTAGCAGTATATGAGGTCATTCTCTATTCCATACTGAGATTATATTCTATTCCATACTGAGATTATACTCTATTCCATAAAAAAAGCAAGTGAAGTAAATGAAGGTGAGAACGAAAGGCACACACTCAGATCCTATGACAGACACTCGCCATCTGGTCTGCAAATCGTAAATGATTTCATAGATAAGAAGTTGATTATGCGGGATCCCGATTTGTGGGATAGAGTATGAAGTTACGGGGCAGAGCACGGCGCCGATACTACATAAAAAAAGATGAAGAGCAACCTGGAATCAAAATCATGGTATAGCGTAACCTCACGGTGATTAGTTAATGCCTGTGACGTCATAGGGAACGTCCCCTGTAAGGTCAGTCAGTTCCATTTCGAAGGGTCAGTTAGCACGGACATCATTTATTTCTTGGGGAAAATAGAAGGTGTTATAGTTTCAAATAACAGCGTGTGTTTAATGTTAACCTTAAGCCCACGGAAGTTGGGAGGTAACCAGATTCAATGAACTTTATTCTCCTGCTGCCAAGAATGCTGTTGTCTAATGAAATCGCTGACCAAACTATGTAGAATGTAAAACACCGTGTATCGCATGAAAAAACAAGGCCCATAAAACCGGTTCCCAGTTACGTAACACCTGGTACACTAATAATCCTCGTGAACAAAGTGCAGAGGTTTACACGAGGCCTCTCGTCCCTTAACGCACATCGGTCGCCCTACGGCAAGGGACCCTGCCGTTTGCAAGGGTAGCTTAATCTTAACCAGCCACCAAGGAAAAGGATCAAAAACTAAAGTTCAAATTGAGATAATGCAGCATTTCTTTAATAGAATCTGACAATTATTATACGTATAATAGTTCTTTTTACTATACACACACACACACACACACACACACACACACACATATATATATATATATATATATATATATATATATATATATATATATATATATATATATATATATATATATATATATATGAATGTGTGTGAAATTGTGAATAGGTAGGTATGTATGTACATGTACACATACATACACACACCTTCACCAGATATATTTGAATTTCTTTCAGCCATACGGACCCCCTGACTTCTCGACTTTTCCGCACGTATTTCGGAACTTCTCATGCGATGGTTCGAATTCTGCCAAGACAGAGACGAGTGCAGGAGTTGTTGACGCTGCTGATGAGCCCTTGACCTGTTTCTTTAGGCACATGAAGCAGCAGCTGTTACTAAAGTTTCTGCATAGTGCGTCTGGCTTTGATTCAACTGCCAAAGATTGAATTGGACAGAGATATATTTTGGTGTTTCTCAGGAGCCACCATTTATAAAGGTCAGTAGGTTACGGTTTTATGTAGACACACACACACACACACACACACACACACACATATATATATATATATATATATATATATATATATATTGTGTATATATATATACACACACATATATATAATTATATATATATATATATATATATATATATATATATATATATATATATATATATATATAATATACATATATATATATATATATATATATATATATATATATATATATATATATATATATATATATATTCTTATGCTGTGGTTTTCATAATGCAGTAATCTCTTCTTAGTCGTTGTGTGTATGTGTATATTGTTGTATACTGTATAGTTTTTTGTTCAGATGCTCAGATTCCATAGAGAGTTAGTTTAAAATTAATGTGGTTAAACCCTGTATGGTTTATAAGAAGGACGATATATAGAGTGGAGAGAGACAGAGGGTGGTTGTTCTCTATAGGGAGATGACTTGTTTTCATCAATATACCAGACTGCTGAAATAAAGCATTCCTATATGGCTCGATCATCCCATACAGGACGCTGTTGGGTGTTGTCACGAAAGTTGCCTAACATCCTTCTGGGATTTTCCATGAGACGACATCTTTTCATTTTATTATAGTAACTAGAGATTCTTTTGTTCTGAAACTATGTAATAATAAATATCATTATTAAGTGTAATTCCACTTTCTCTCTAATTATCGTTTTTAAAGAGTTTTTAAAATAAAAATCTCGTCTAGGACCCGTTCACACACTCGTACGGATGGACAGCCATGCCATCTATAGATGCCTATACAAAGAAGATCATTCAGAGACTGTTACCAGTGCCAACTGCCAAGGGGAACTGCGGTTCGCTCTCTCTCTCTCTCTTTGTAATCGATGGTCACTTGTAACTTTTAACAGTTTAATTCCTTAGTAAATGTGTCTGAGTCATCTGAACAGTGTATTTTATTGAGTGAAGGTAACGGCGCCTAATAATAAGTGTAACAAGTCTGAAAAGTGGAGAAATTCATACCAAGGTATTGTAACATAATCATTGGTTTTTAGTGCACTAAAAATAATATTTACAGTGGTTAAATGCAATTATTCTATTTTTCCTTTTTTAATACTTTTTCATGTTGTATGTTTTGTGCTCTACCTTTTGAAGAGTTTTTATATAAATGTGGTGTGTTTGCTATTGCCTTAATGCTTTGCTTTACATTTTGATATTTACCTTTTTTTTGCAGAGTATATTTCTGTGTCTTTTGTATCCACATTTTTGTTTGATTGATTTTAGTTGCCTTATTTCATTTAACACTTGGGAATTAATTTACAATTATTTCCTTTCAATCAATTTTTGTACTTAGCAATTAAAACTTTACTTGAATAATTTTTTATTAATTAATAAATTAACTTCTGATTTAATTTTGACTGATGATTAATTCAGACTTAATCCAGTTTTGTTTTGTTTTCAAGTAATAGTAAATTTCCCTGAGACTGTTAAAGTCATTTTTGTGTTTAAAATTGTTATATCAGAGTTTCATTTATTGACCCACTAGTAATTTTGATTTGAATTAGATATAGAGTGGTAAGTGAGATGTTTTCCGTCAAGTAATTGAAGTGAGCTCGAACCAGGGAAATACTTAAAGCCCCATACACTATCGAGCATCGAATTTGAGTTTTCATAGTGTATGGGGCTTTGATCATCGTCAACGAGCCACTCGCAGCTGGCTCGACGCTATCAAGACATTCCTGATATTTTGTGGGCGGAGCTTAGGCCAAGTGATAATTTGTTGGGTACGAGGAAGGCTCCATTATTTTTGTATGTTGAGTGAAATTGAAGATGGATAGCGCCAATTCAAGAGAAGTGTTAAGTGACTTTATAGACCTATACCAGTCTTTCCCGTGTTTGTGGAAAATTAAATCGGCAGATTACTATAACAAACAAGCAAAACAAATTGCTCAAGACAAATTAGTAGAAAAACTGAAAGAATGTGACCCTAATGCTGATCGTGAATCATGTTTACGTAAGATTAATTCTTACGTGCATCATTTAGAAAAGAATTTAAAAAGGTTCAGGCCTCATACAAATCTGGAGCCAGCACAGATGACATTTATAAGCCCAACTTTCGTATCTTTCTTCTCAATAATAGGAGTTACCATGGAAAGAAGCTCTAGGAACGTATCTTCGTCCATCCTCAGATAGTTGAACCAATCTTGGGGCTCTTTCAACCTAAGTTCTTCTAGCAAATTGGTATGCGAGAAATCATTTCTCTTTAAAAGCCACGATTTGCTCCACTTTGATCGCTTTTTACGTTTTTTCTCTTCGAGAGCAACAGCAATGCTTAAAAAATCGTCTGTGTCTAGGTCTGAGGATGACATCTTCACTGTGCGGAAAAAGCGCTTAACTGAAACAAGGCTCTTTAGTGTGTGGCCTCCTTCGAGTTCGAGCCAAGCTTGAGGTGACTCGAAGCGCGATTCGATGCTCGGTAGTGTATGGGGGCCTTAAACTTTTATGATGTTGATTGAGTGATGCTCTTGATTTTACCTCACACCTGTTTCAATGAAATGAACTTATTCTGGTTTCTTGCATGATTGATAAGTTTTATAAGGGATCACTGTTGCCTTTAAAGAAATCAGTCGTTTTGTATTTGTGATGAAGGTTCAGGTGTCTGGCTGTTGTGAGGTAACTATAATTGTCGGATAAATGGTAAGTGTGGTAACAAATATCAAGCACTTAGACATTAAGTTTATATATATATATATATATATATATATATATATATATATATATATATATATATATATATATATTGTTATGAACCCCTTTTCTGTGGGGCATTCAGATTCTTTTTTTTTTTAAATGAGTTCAGGTTCTTGGAAAGCACAGCGAAACATCATAGATGAATGATCATAAAGCAGTACAAAAAATAAAATACTAACAGCAGCAGCGTAATTAAATATTAATTCAGTAGCAATTCAATAAAACATAACCAGAGCTACACCCGCTCTCATAACAACAATATAATCATAATAAACCAGAATTTCATATTGCTTAATAATGATAATAATAACGTGACAATTCACAAGAACCTTTTGCTTAACCAACAGTAACGATTATAAAATGCCAAAAGAGCCGTTTGCTCAACCAGCAGCAATAGTAAAAAAAAACACTGTACATGACAGCGAAATGCAATTATGATAAACCATAAATAAATGGAGTTTTACAATGAGTGCCACCATCAAACAGAAAACCTCGAGGACGACCATTGAACGGCGCTGAATTATCGCCGATCCACCACTGAACGATCACCACAGCGCCGACACAACAGCTAAACCGCTGTCTTGAAGAAATCCTCTTCCATATTGGTGACCATGCTCCAGTCACGACCTCCTCCTCGAGAACTTGAAATTAACTTGCTCCCTTGGTAACGAATACCTGCCATATGCAGGCCATCAATGAGGTGACACTCCAAAACTCGTTGCCATCATCACCAACACCCTGGTGATCCTTCCAAAGCTGCTATTCCTGCCATCACCATCAACAAGGTGATTCTCAGAAGCAGCTGCTGCTGCTGCTGCTGTATTCTCGACAGACCATTGTCGAGAACCTGCCGATCTGCTTTCCAAAACCTGACTATTGCTGCTTCTTTCAGTGAGGCCAACATTACCTCGCCAACTTGTTATAAACAAACTGAAAGAAGGAGAAACAGGCAAACAACCCTGAGATGATTGTTTCAATAAGATAACTACCAAACGTGACACCTCCTTCCTTAACGGGAAAAAAAAATTATGAAAAAAAATTTTTTTTTTTTTTACATTACACCTTCAATTCCTCCCCCAAAAGGATGCCACAGAACCACCAGCCACAACAGAACCCAGTCCTGGCACAAGGTCGCCAATTCTCATGAACCCCTTTTCCGTGGGGCATTCAGATTTCTTTTTTTTTTTAAAGGAAAAAAAAAAATATGGGGACTGGAGTGGTCTGAAGCACTGCAACAACCAAAAGGGGAAGGAGCCAAAGAAAATACCTCAGTGCCTTAACTTAATTTATTTACATTATATGTTATATTATATACAATGAGTTCAGGTTCTTGGAAAGCACAGCGAAACATCATAGATGAATGATCATAAAGCAGTACAAAAAATAAAATACTAACAGCAGCAGTGTAATTAAATATTAATTCAGTAGCAATTCAATAAAACATAACCAGAGCTACACCCGCTGTCATAACAACAATAATCATAATAAACCAGAATTTCATATTGCTTAATAATGATAATAATAACGTGACAATTCACAAGAACCTTTTGCTCAACCAACAGTAATGATTATAAAATGCCAAAAGAGCCGTTTGCTCAACCAGCAGCAATAGTAAAAAAAAACACTGTACATGACAGCGAAATGCAATTATGATAAACCATAAATAAATGGAGTTTTACAATGAGTGCCACCATCAAACAGAAAACCTCGAGGACGACCATCGAACGCCGCTGAATTATCGCCGATCCACCACCGAACAATCACCACAGCGCCGACACAACAGCTAAACCGCTGTCCTGAAGAAATCCTCTTCAATATTGGTGAACATGCTCCAGTCACGACCTCCTCCTCGAGAACTTAAAATTGACTTGCTCCCTTGGTAACGATACCTGCCATATGCAGTCCATCAGTGAGGTGACACTCCAAAACTCATTGCCGTCATCACCAACACCCTGGTGATCCTTCCAAAGCTGCTATTCCTGCCATCACCATCAACAAGGTGATTCTCAGAAGCAGCTGCTGCTGCTGCTGTATTCTTGACAGACCATTGTCGAGAACCTGCCGATCTGCTTTCCAAAACCTGACTATCGTTGCTCCTTTCAACGAGGCCGACATTACCTCACCAACTTGTTATAAACAAACTGAAAGAAGGAGAAACAGGCAAACAACCCTGAGATGATTGTTTCAATAAAATAAAATAACATACAATATATAACATGACAATATATATATGTATGTATATGTATATATATATATATATATATATATATATATATATATATATATATATATATATATATATATATATATATATATATATATATATATATATATATATATATTCATGAAGATACTAAGGTTGTTTGATATCAAATCCACGCTACTTGGGAATATCCCGATGTAGAATTATCATCGAAGGGGAATTTGTAAGTGATAAATGGATCGGTACTGTCGGGTTTCGATCCCTTGACACCGTTACCTTCCAACAACTCCAGTCGACGGTCTAACCCAGTGAGCCATCAAGGGAGGTATAAGCTAATGCCGAATCTGGGTACTTTTTTATTCATTGAGAGGGGAAATTATACTTAGCTTCGGCATTAATCCCCCACCACCATGACAGCTCATTTGTACGTTTGGAACACACAGCTCTTATTATGAAATTTTTATCACACCTTGATTTATATACATTCATGAAGCTGCAAATATTGTTTAATATCAGATTCACACCACTTCGGGAATATCCCCGATTGAGAATTATCATCGAAGGGGAATTTATAAGTGATCAATGGATCGGTACTGCCGGGTGTCGACCCCTCGACACAATTACTTTCCAACAACTCCAGTCGACGGTATAACCCAAAGAGCCATCAAGAGAGGTATAAGTTAATGCCGAATCTGCATACTTGTTTACCCGTTGAGAGCGGGGAAATTACACTTAGCTTCAGCATTAACCCACCTCCACCATGACAGCTCATTGGTAGGTTTGGAACACGCAGCTCATAATATGAAATTTTTTTCACATCGTGATATATATACATTCATGAAGCTACAAATGTTGTTTAATATCAAATTCACTCTACTTCGAGAATATCCCCGATGGAGAATTATCACCGATGGGAAATTTATAAGTGATAAATGGATCGTTACTGCTGGGTCTCGCCCTCTCGACACAAGTACCTTCCAACAACTCCAGTCGACGGTCTAACCCACTGAGCCATCAAGAGAGGTATAAGTTAATGCCAAATCTGCTTACTTGTTTACCCGTCGAGAGTGGGGAAAAATTATATTTAGCCTCGGCATTAACCCACCTCCACCATGACAGTTCACTAGTACGTTTGGAACAAACAGCTCTTATTATGAAATTTTTATCACACTGTGATTTATATATATTCATAAAGTTACAAATGTTGTTTAATATCAAATTCTTGCTACTTTCGGAACATCCCCAATGGAGAATTATCACCGAAGGGGAATTTACAAGTGATAAATGTATTGATACTGCCGGGTCTCGACCCTTCGACACAATTTCCTTCCAATAACTCCAGGTCGACAGTCTAACCCACTGAGCCATCAAGAGAGGTATAAGTTAATGCCGAATTTGCATACTTGTTTACCCATCGAGAGCAGGGAGATCATAATTAGCTTTGGCATTAAGCCACTTCCACCATGACAGCTCATTGATACGTTTGGAACATGCAGCTCTTATTATGAGATTTTTATCACACCATGATTTATATACATTCATGAAGCTACAAATGTTAATTAATATAAAATTCACGCTACTTCGGGAATATCCCCGATGGAGAATTATCACTGAAGGGGAATTTATAAGTAATAAATGGACCAGTACTGCTGGGTCTCAACCCCTCGACACAATTACCTTCCAACAACTCCAGTCGACGGTCTAACCCAATGAGCCATTAAGAGAGGTATAAGTTAATGCCGAATCTGCGTACTTGTTTACCCGTCGAGAGTGGGAAGCAGCTCTTATGAAATTTTTATCACACCGTGATTTATATACATTCATGAAGCTACAAATGTTGTTTAATTATCAAATTCACGCAACTTTGAAAATTTTCCTAATGGAGAATTATCACCAAAGGGGAATTTATAAGTGATAAATGGATCGGTACTGCCGGGTGTCGACCCCTCGACACAATTACATTCCAACAGCTCCAGTCGACGGTCTAACCCACTGAGCCATCAAGAGAGGTATAAGTTAATGCCGAATCTGCATACTTGTTTACCTGTCGAGAGCGGGAAAGACGGGGGGAAATTATAAGAGCTGCGTGTTCCAAACGTACCAATGAGCTGTCATGGTGGAGGTGGGTTAATGCCGAAGCTAAGTATAATTTCCCTGCTCTCGACATGTAAACAAGTATGCAGATTTGGCATTAACTTACTCCTCTCTTGATGGCTCAGTGGGTTTGACCATTGACTGGAATTGTTGGAAGGTAATTGTGTCAAGGGGTAGAGACCCGGCAGTACCGACCCATTTATCACTTATAAATTCCTCTTCATAGATAATTCTCCATCAGGGATATTCCCCGAAGTAGCATGAATTTGAAATTAAACAACATTTGTAACTTCGTGAATGTATATAAATCATGGTGTGATAAAAATTTCATAATAAGAGCTGTGTGTTCCAAAACATACCAATGAGCTGTAATGGTGGAGGTGGGTTAATGCCAAAGCTAAGTATAATTTCCCAGCTCTCGATGGGTAAACAAGTACGCAGATTCGGCATTAACTTATACCTCTCTTGATGGCTCAGTGGGTTAGATTGTAGACTGGAGTTGTTGGAAGGTAATTGTGTCAAGGGGTTGAGACCCGGCAGTACCGGTCCATTTATCACTTGTACATTCCTCTTTAGTGATAATTCTCTATCGGGGATATTCCCGAAGTAGCGTGAATTTTATATTAAACAACATTTGTAGCTTCATGAATGTATATAAATCACGGTGTGATAAAAGTTTCATAATAAGAGCTGTGTGTTCCAAATGTACCAATGAGCTGTCATGGTGGAGGTGGATTAATGCCGAAGCTAAGTATAATTTCCCCACTCTTGATGGGTTAAAAAGTACACAGATTCAGCATTAAGTTATACCTCTCTTGATGGCTCAGTGGGTTAGACCACTGACTGGAGTTGTTGGAAGGTAATTGCATCGAGGGGTCGAGACCCAGCAGTACAGATCCATTTATCACTTATAAATTCCCCTGTGTTGATAATTCTCCATTGGGGATATTCCCGAAGTAGCATGAATTTGATATTAAACAACATTTATAGCTTCATGAATGTATATAAATCATGGTGCGATAAAAATTTCATAATAAGAGCTGCATGTTCCAAACGTACCAATGAGCTGTAATGGTGGAGGTGGGTTAATGCCGAAGCTAAGTGTAATTTCCCAGCTCTCGACGGGTAAACAAGTACGCAGATTCGCATTAACTTATACCTCTCTTGATGGCTCAGTGGGTTAGAGCATCGACTGGAGTTGTTGGAAGGTAATTGTGTCGAGGGGTCGAGACCCGGTTAGTACCAATCCATTTAACACTTATAAATTCCCTTTCGGTGATAATTCTCCATCAGGGATATTCCCGAAGTAGTGTGAATTTGATGTTAAACAATATTTGTAGCTTCATGAATGTATATAAATCACAGTGTGATAAAAATTTCATAATGAGAGCTGCGTGTTCCAAACATACCAATGAGCTGTCATGGTGGAGGTGGCTTAATGCCGAAGCTAAGTATAATTTCCCCTCTCTTGACCGGTAAACAAGTATGCAGATTCGGTATTTTCTTATACCTCTCTTGATGGCTCAGTGGGTTAGACCGCTGACTGGAGTTGTTGGAAGGTAATTGTGTCAAGGGATCGAGACCCAGCAGTGCTGACCCATTTATCACTTATAAATTCCCATTTGGTGATAATTCTCCATCGGGAATGTCCCCGAAGTAGCATGAATTTGATATTAAATAACATTTGTAGCTTCACGAATGTATTTAAATCATGGTGTGATAAAAATTTTGTATATATATATGTATACATATATATATATATATATATATATATATATATATATATATATATATATATATATATATATATATGTTTATATGTTTATATGTTTATATATATATGTATATATATATATATATATATATATATATATATATATATATATATATATATATATATATATATATATATATATATATATATATATATATATATATATATATATATATATATATATATATATATATATATATATATATATATATATATATATATATGTTTATATGTTTATATATATATATGTATATATGTATATATACATATACATATACATATATATATATATATATATATATATATATATATATATATATATATATATATATATATATATATATATTTGCAAATATTAAGTTATAAAAATCGTATATTATCCGATTCCCTTTACCTCAGGAATAACACGCTCCAAAGGGGAATTATCAGTGATAAGCGATTTGTCACCAGGGAGATTCGAATTCTTGATGGCTTGCTTATTGTGGAGTCCGAACCACATTATACCGAGAAATGAATTTCTTTCACCAGAAATAAATTCCTCTAATTCTTGATTAATTCTTCATTGGCCGGTCGGAGAATCGAACGCGGGGCCAGCAGAGTGCTAGCTGAGAACGGTACCCACCAGGCCAATGAGGAACTATTCACCATATAGGAATACCTCTCAAATATTTGTCGGGATTTGGAAATAACTGAGTCGTGTGAACTGAAACAGTTTCGAACTAGATATTCAACCTTCTGGGTTATACGATATTGTTTTTGAATGGTTTAGTATGATTGGGTAAAAGTTTGATTATTTTCAAGAATGAGATGCCATATAAATGTTCATGTGCGCTGTTTCCCTCAGAGGGGTTTTCCAGTTAATAGCATCAAGCGTGTTGTTTTCCCGGGCTAGGTTTCGACCAGTTGTCTACTACAAGCTGAGCAGCTACGAGTATGATTGTTCACATTCAGTCGGAGTACCACTTTATATGAGGGTCTCAAAATTTCTTTGTTTGCTCTCAATCTGTTGGATGTATGGCACATTCTGTCGTCATTTCCGATAGCCTAGCCGTTATCCTTGGTTATCCTTAGGAGGGTTTCATAGTTGCTGGTAATCTGTTTACATCCTGGATCATTTTCCAACGTGAGAAATTCAGAGTTAACATCCTATATTCCTTTCTTCAAGAGTAGTTTACGCTTCTTTTATCCGTTCGTAGTGTAGCTTTCATTTTTCCTAGGACAGTGGTCGTATATTATCGCTTACAGTTGTACTCTTTCTCAGTGTAGATGCCTTAGAGTTGCAGAGTCGAACTGTCAGTCTCCCATAAAAGGGTCTGCCATCTTGTTTCGAAAACTCTCTTCCATATTGGCAAATGCAGAAGGTTAGAATTGCTGAGGACTAACCCAGCCCCTTTTGAATCATCCGTGTGTTGGGGGACTGCTCTGCTATCCATACTGTTATATTATATTGAAATCCATTATATTGAAATCCACCGTTATTTGTACAATACAAAGTTAAGTATACCTTAGTTTAACCAGACCACTGAGCTGATTAACAGCTCTCCTAGGGCTGGCCCGAAGGATTAGATTTATTTTACGTGGCTAAGAACCAATTGGTTACCTAGCAACGGGACCTACAGCTTATTGTGGAATCTGAACCATATTATAGCGAGAAATGAATTTCTATCACCAGAAATAAATTCCTCTTATTCTTCATTGGCCAATCAGAGATTCGAACTCTCGGCCAGCGGAGTGCTAGCTGAGAACGGAACCCACTCCCCCAACGAGGAACTATTGTACAATACAAATATCGGATATCTTTTATTGTCAATTGAAACATTCTATCACGTTGTCATAAATTATTCTTCTTTCATTCATCTAGGCACTGTTTTCGTCTGCCCCTTTGCTATTTAAATGTCTTTGCTTGCTTATGTATGCAAGTGTCAAAACTTCTTTAATCTGGGACTGTTAAAATAACTTTTTCCACTGAAATGTCTATTTTTAGTTTTCTGTAAAAGAAAACTATTGAGATGACTTTGTCTGTCCGTCCGCACTTTTTCTGTCCGCCTCAGATCTTAAAAACTACTGAGGCTAGAGGGCTGCAAATTGGTATGTTGATCATCAGCCCTCCAATCATCAAACATTGCAGCCCTCTAGCCTCAGTATTTTTTATTTTATTTAAGGTTAAAGTTAGTAGTAATCGTGCTTCTGGCACCGCAACAACACAGGTGACCACGGCTGGCTGAGAGTTTCATACAGCATTATGCACTGTACAGAGAACTCGATTATGCCGAAGAAACTTGGGTGCATTTTCACTTGTTAAAGAGTTGCAGACATTGCCCTTCCTGAACAATTCATTCAAGTAACCTGAATGTCTAGAGAGTATACATGGCTTGGTTTTTGCTTGTATATTGTTGTTGATTTTTTCATCATATTCTACTATTTTTGTTGGAATTTGACTATTCTCTGAGCCAGTTTTCAAACCCGTCATATTGTTCCCTGTGACCTCTCCTTTTGCCTCTTTCTTAAAGGAAGAGAAGAAGTATGTTGTATCACTTTCATGAGTGTTGGGGCACGCACACAGTTTCATGATGACTGGTCTTATTTAACCTCAGAAGTGTATTGACGTCATTTCAGCTCATATTTTAATGGGGTTCAGAGATAAATGAGGTCGTCGCTCCCAGACTGGTACTGTTGGGTAAAGCTTTCTAGGCGATAAAGGATTTGTACGAAAATAAATATCCGAATTTATATAAAAAATTTAACCACGTTAAGCTAACCCCTGGTTTCGGGTAAAGTTTTTTCCTCAATTAGCAATGGATAGGATAAAATTTCTAGTATCTTCTCATTCATTAACAGCGCTTGTTAAGGTGTATCTAGAAAGCTATGTATTCGATCATGCCGTCCTGTGTTTTTGTCTTCTTGATATCTCAGACTTGAGGATTTATTTAATAGGAGGGATAAAGGCCCAGGGAAGTGGCGATTATATTTTTAAATAAATGGGTCTGGGTTCAGATACAATCTTTTCTTTCTTCATTCACCCTAACGTGCCGTGCGCCCCTGACTTGTGTCACAGTGTTTAGGGCATCGATACTGCTTTCGTTTTTTATTCTTTTCTTTTGTCTGCTTCAGCCTCTGTGTTGTATTTCACTTCATCAAAAAAGCTCCTGCAGTTATGTAAGGTTCCGTCCATATTTTTGCCCCAACAAAATAATGGGTACACCGCTTCCTTATAGAACTCGATATCTAGGTATGAAAGTTTTAGAAATAACTTTTTATTCATATAAAACTATTGTTTGTAGTTAGAATATAATATTTATGTAAAACATAGGTCTGTATATTCACATATTTATTTTTATTATTTTCCTGGCATCTCCCTTCTTAGTTTCAGCTTCCCTCTTCCTTTCTTGTTATTTGAGCAGGATTGTTAAGATGTCTTGTCCTAACCTTTATTGATATTTTGTCCAACATTTTTTGTCATCATTTGGGATATTTACCCAAGAACGTTTCATATAAGAACAAGAGTTTTTATACATTCTTTTCCTTCTAAAAGAGATTTACCTTCACGTGGAGGCATGGCCAGTGTCCCGCTGTTTATCATTTTTATCCATGATTCATTTGTATTTCTGTTCTGTGTCACCGTCTCATATGTATTGGGATATTTTGCACAGAATTTTTTCACAATATAATCACCCACATATTCAAGAGCTTTCTGTTCACTACCATCATTTACACTTTTCCTGTGCTGTGCGATATCTTCTGGGTGAATTTCCGATCTAAATTTCGCAACATAATGCTTGCTAAATACTTTTTCAAAACTCGTTCTTGGTCGTTTTTGGGCACAGTATCACAAGTATTTACATTTGACAGCATGTCAGGATTATCAACCTTTGCATTTGTGTTTGTTTTCAACTGATAATTTTTACATTTTTTCTCGATTGTAATGTTTGAAGTGTAAATTTAAAATCCATAGTATCAGGATAAATAAGGGCCATTCATCCTGATTCAATTTCCGAGTCATAACAAACTCCACATTATAAGTGTTTTTACCATTACACATTATAAGTACTTTTTACCACGAGAGAATAATGCCCGTTCGAAATTTATGGAGGCGTCTTGTCCAAGGAGATTTGACCTTCAAAGAACTCATCACTTCTACCCCTTTAATAAAGATATCCATTTGCAAATTTGAGTCGTTCCAATTGCGTTGCGTGTCGACAGGTCTCCTTGTTTACAGCCTAAATTCATGATGTCAGACCGGCGATGCGAAATAAAAGCATATGTCATTTTCCAGTTGCTTGTCTATAACGCGACCTGGCATCCAGTATATCTTGAAACATTTGCACTTGAATAATTTAACAATTGTGCAGCATATTTGACACGTTGCTTTGATGTCTATTAGCACAAAAGCATTTTATTTATCTTTTAAGCCAAATTGCACTCCGTTTTACCTCCGCTCAACATTTCAGGAATATATTTATCAGGTCGTGATCGTCACTATTTTGATAAAACTTTGAATCAGCTAAATTATTTCTAATCAATTTCTTACGATGGAGGACATCAGGAAACATATAATTCTCTTTCGGTACTTTGGTTCTTGAATGAAGTTTTATTTTCAAGGTGATTAATATCTACTAAAAAAATATGGGAGTCAGAGCCGATGAAACACGGTTTTTCGGGAATACCTTTTTATCAAAGCACCGGATGAAAGCAAAAGTTGGCAAGAGTATATTTTATAACCCTACCTAATTTTTGCAGGTATTATTTAGTACCTGAGTTCAATAGTTCTGGTACTTATCAGAGTAAAAGTGTGTTTCCTATGCCAGAGCCACAAAAATCGCAGGTAAGGGTTTTGAACACAATAATGACGTTAACCTATGACGTCATGAGGCTCCACCCACAGTGAAGAGAAGTTTACATATGGGGAAAACGTCTCTTCACTGTGGTTCTGCCCACTACTGCTGATGACATGTTCACTAATTAATATCAAGTACTCATCCTAGGTTTCACCGATATCAATGATGGCGAGCATTCTCAATAATTTTATTATCTTTATTATTATTTTGTGAAGGTTTCATCGCAACTTCCACAGCAGTTGTTGGGACTACGTTGTTAGCTTTGAATTCTTCCATTTTCTTGATATTCGTATTGTTTCTAAATTACAAATAATTGAATGTATGTAATTCATCCACATAACGAACCAGTCTATAGATCATTTGTTAGATCTACATCTATTCAGGGCGGGAATACAAAAAGACCATCCATTTTGTTTTACCTCATGTTTCGACACTATAGCCTTCTGATTGCAGCAAGTCAGGAGAGGTCACTGGAAGTAGAATTCAAATGGAAAGCAATGAGACCTCATTTCCCGCAAATGTTAGAGGTGTAAAGGTCAACGCCATTGTTTTATTTCATTTAATGTAACCCACTGCTATTTTTCTTTGTTTTTTTTATTTATATCATACAGCACCCTAAACAGCGCCCGTATGGCCTACTCGCTGCAAATAAAAGATAATGGTAGGAGTCAAGATTCTGAGGGCAAGCTATTAATTACCTACTTAATATCAATCAAATGTAACACGATTTATTTTGATATGCATGGAAAGGAAAATATATTGGAATCAGTTTGGGTGAGGAAGATATTGTTGTAATCATTGTGTTTTAATGTTCTAGATATACAAATAAAACGTCTGACACTATACATAATTTATTTACAACTTGTTTTCATCGTCAATCTCGAGGAAGAGGTCGGGATTGTCTAACAACAGCTCATGCCCACGTTTCTGGGGTGGCCAAGTAACTATTGCCCACTATAGAAATAATTACGTATTCACGCTATTGTAAATCTTGCCACGGGTCTTCTCGCTTGTATACAAAGTGGCAAGCTGTAGCACAAATGCAGTCTTGCAACCACGGGGACAATTCCATATCCTGCTGGCCATTATCGAATTTGTTGAAGCCTACTATCGTTTCCAGAGGCCGTGTAATAGTGTTTTTCCCAAATATCTAACAAACCGGCTTATGAATTTCCATGAAACTACAGCAATGAATGTTTCAAACAGTGGCCTAATTTTTGGTGGTACAATGAATTGACAGATGTGCTTAATTAAGCCGTTTACTCTTAGAAAAAAGAGGAACTTCTTCCCCTCCTTCAGAGCGTTTCGAAGAAGTGGTACTTAATCACGTAACTGTGACGCAGAGGTTCCCCAACCCTCCTTCGGTGTTTAAACCTATGGCTATCCTAGTACTCCCCCTTCCTTCTTGCCTTCTTTCCTTCATTCCCATTGTTATTAGGCTACCGAGTAAATCCCTGTTAGGAAAGACTGTGTACTGCACATATAAAATGAGCCGGAAGAGCAATAAAATGTTTTATGGTGGTAGATAATGATTAGATGGTTAACACAAATTATCGAACATAATAAAAGAGGTTTAAAACAGGGTGTGGAATCGCACTGAGAGATATTCTACTCGGACTCCTACAAATTTTAGATTTGCGACTAAAAAAAAAAATAATAAAATAAAATAAAAACATTAGTAGAAATAGAAAACAATTTTTTTCCTTGAGAGAGTTTATATTTGGAATGATGTTATTGGGGCAAGACTGGAGCAGGATTCAGAAATAATTTCACCGACTTCTGACTCCTACCTCAGAGCCCCTTTAGTACATCAAGGTAATCATCGGCAGCAGTTGTAGTAGTAGCTCTGAACTATTTCATATAGATTCGACTTTAGTCATGGCAAATATGTTGCTTTGTCCTCGCCATTGCAAAACTACAATTGCGCTGAAACTCTTCACCATTTACAACAGAGAAAGAAAGAAACCGCCTGAAAATTAGTATAAATCAGTAAGAAAAGTATGACTTTAATTACATGATATATTGCAATATACTGCTAGCCATATATATATATATATATATATATATATATATATATATATATATATATATATATATATATATATTTGTTTATTTAAATGTATTTATTTTTTTTTCCTACAGGCCATGTGAACGAGTTGCTGATGCTATGGGGATGACTTCGAACGCTGTCCGAGTGTTGGTGAGCCGTGGAAAGAATCCTCATCCACCTGAAACACCACCTGCATCATCAAATACGTCGCCTCTGGTCTTTGACAACTTCACCATTGGTTCCATTAGGAGACATGTACACAGCATGTTTGCTGCTAAGCGATTTTCACTATTGCCACTTTAGCGGAAGAACTTAAAATGCTAAATATCATTCCTGAAGAAACATCTGAGAAGGCAGTATGGCGAATCCTCCATAACATGGGTTTCCAGTACAAAACATCCCAGCGGAAAATGTACCTAAGGAAAGAAACTTTGGACGTCGTTTGCCGCCGAGTTGATGCTCTACGATCCCTCCAGAAACATCGTGATGAAGGAAGAGAAGTAGTGTATGTCGATGAGACGTGGTTTACGACGAGAATGCAACATAGCAAGGAGTGGGTGGACACCTCTCAATCTGTCACCAGTGCCACCTACAGCCGGCAGGTGCCACCAGGAGAAGGAGAGAGGTTTGTGGTGGTAGCAGGTGGTACAGCTAAAGGTTTTGTAGAAAATTCATTTTTATGCTTCCCTGCGAAAAATAAAACCGGCGACTACCATGCAGAAATGAATTCAGAGATATTTATTCGGTGGCTGACATCACAGCTCCTGCCCTCGCTTGAGGAGCCTTCGGTGCTGGTGCTAGACAACGCCCCATACCATAGCCAATTGATAGGAGATAGCCGATGCCCAACAACAGCTACAAAAAAGGAGGATTTGGTTAACTGGCTCAGGTCTCGAAAAATACAGTATCCAGGTCACCGCAACACGCCCTGAGCTTCTAAAGATATGCAGGGGCAACCGGCCGAAACCAGTTTACATTGTGGATAATATAATCCGTGAATGGGGCCATGAAGTGGTTCGCTTGCCCCCTGCCCATCCTGAGCTCAACGCCATCGAGCAGGTGTGGGGCTGTATGAAACGACAGGTGCGCTCCTCGTTGCAGCGGTGGTTTACCCGTGCTGATCTCTTTGCCAGGCTTGAAGAGGCCAGGCTTGCTGTAACAGGGGAGACGTGGGCTGGCGCTGTCAGGAGATCAAGATATTTTGAAGATGATTACTGGCTTTCAGATAATATTCAAGACAGTATAGATCCGGTCATCATCAACATTGATAGTGACGAGGAAAACGATCTTTTCCTTGAGAGTGATGATGAGTAAAATGTATGTGTCCATTTCTTGTTTTTTTTCATCCCTCATATATCTATGCTTTCCAGCAATTGGTGATAACATTATTTTGGAAAAGCAAAGCTAATGAATACTTTGATACGAGTATATCAGCTTGGCATGTAGACAATGTCAATGGATTTCTCAAAGTAAGGTTGATTGGTTCATTAATTGAAGTCTGGTACAATTCCAGTGGCAAAGTCGCAATGATATTTGTCACATACCTTTTAAGTAACAAAAATAGGTACTGGTACTTATAACGTAAATAAATATATAAAACTATAGGTTGAAATATAATAAATCTTATGTATGTATGAACACACACACACACACACACACACACACACATATATATATATATATATATATATATATATATATATATATATATATATATATATATATATATATATATGATTTCAAAATTTATCAAATGGCCGATGTCAATGCCCTTATATGAAACATCTTTTAGAAGTCTACCTTCTAAGGAGTTCAAGCTACTCTCTCTGGTGAAATTGATATGATAAATTATATCAAACAATGCTCTCCTGTCATAAGTCTCATTCTTGATCTTCAATGTAAGTGAGTGGGTAAGATATAAAGGTTGGTCTTGTGTTTAGGTAAAGTCTAAAGTCACGAATCACATTACCAGGTATGCTGAACTTTTACTGACAAAGAATTTCGTATTGCTTGGGGTAGGTCATATGACAATTATCTATGGAGTTAAACAGGCGTTTAACAATTCGGGGATGGGAGGTACAGGGGAAGAAACGTTATACCAACGTCACTGAGGGACGTCATCACTTTTGCGAATGTGTGGGTGGCTAAGACTGGCTTTAGCCTCATTTTCTTAAGTAAAAAAGTTAATGAAACGTAATTGGCAATGCACAGTATTTCCCAAAATTAAGCCATTGTATGAAGCGCTCCTGCTTTGATATCATGGAAATCCATCAGTTATTTTAGGAGCTATTTAAAACAAACACCATTACACGGCCTCTGGAAACGTTAGTAGACTGTAAGCATATCCATTCACCGCCTACCTGGTGGATGGGCGGAGCCTCATGACGTCATATTACGTTTACGTAACGAGTTGTTTTAGGATCCCTGTCTGTGATTTTCTCGGTTCCGGCATCGGCGACTTCATTTTGCTCTATAAATATCAAAACTATCGAACTTTGGTACTAAATAACACTTGCAAAAATTAGGTAGGGTTACAAAATATACACTTGCCAACTTTCACCTTTATCCGGTGCTTTGGTAAAAAGTTGTTGCCGAAAAACCGTGTTTCATCGGATCTGAACCCCTTCGGATGCGAAGGTTTGTTGACCCACATCAAGGACAAGTTCAGCTACTGGGTGGGTACCCGACGCTGCATTTCTTCTTATATTATGTAATCGCCACAAGTGTTTAATGCCACTGCCTTTCGTTTTCCTTCTGGTGCTTCGATAATCGCTTGTTTGGCTGACTGACTGAACGTGTGGGGCCTGCTTCGGTGCTCAACATTTACAGCGCGGTACGACTGCCATTTCCGGTTTTCAAACCCTTTCGACGACGAAGGTCGCTTGGCCGATACATTCCTGCCCAGATGGACATTTACATTTTGCCTCCATCAGGCACAGGAAGGATATGGAAGGGATTAACTTCTTCGTAAACATTAGTTTTATCCTAACCATGTGCTGTGTTTGTGTGTATGTGTTTAGTATACACTTACACACTCTTCTCTCTCTCTCTCTCTCTCTCTCTCTCTCTCTCTCTCTCTCTCTCTCTCTCTCTCTCTCTCATATATATATATATATATATATATATATAAATATATATATATATATATATATATATATATATATATATATATATATATATATATATATATATAATCATGAAGCTACAGATGTCGTTTAATATCCATATCCAATCCACGCTACTTCGGGAATATCCTCGATGGGAAATTATCACCGAAGGGGAATTTTTTAAGTGATAAATGGATCGATACCGCCGGGTCTCGATCCCTCGACACAGTACCTTCCAACGACTCCACCTTTGGTGATAATTCTCCACCGGGGATATTCCCGAAGTAGCGTGAATTGGATGTTGAACAGTATTTGTAGGTTCATGATTGTATACAAATCATGGTGTGATAAAAATTTCATATATATATATATATATATATATATATATATATATATATATATATATATATATATATATATATATATATATATATATATATATATATATATAAACACAGTATATCAGCAGTAACAAACGATGTCAATGATACTATATTTTTGCAGTCTGCCTAGAATTTTTGGAAAGATCAATGAAATAATGTACAACACACGTTATAATACATATATATACATATATATTTATATCTATATATATATATATCTATATCTATATCTGTATATATATATACACATAGATATATGTATGTATATAAATTTATCCACATTGATATAGATATAGATATAGATATATATATATATATATATATATATATATATATATATATATATATATATATATATATATATATCTATATCTATATATATGTGTGTGTGTATATTATATGTGTGTGTGTATGGTTTGTGTGTGAAATTATATGATTTATATTTAAAAGACAATTTACCATATTACTAATGTCAAGTATATTTGTATTAGTATCATAATTGTTATTATTTATGTTAAGGCCATTTTTTATTAATATTATGATGTACATATATTTCTGCGTGAATAAATAAACAGGGAAAGATAATTATGTATATGTGCTTATTTGCGTGTGTATAAGTATAAATGTATGTGTAAGTAACAAGACGTCTAAAAATGTATGCATATGCGTGATCATTTTGAACCTTATAACGTGGGATAGGTATTCAGACCTTTACATATATTAGCGTAATCTTAATCTGATTACATTTGAAACGGCTTCCTCTCAAATTATTTAATGTGACAACAGCTGGCTAATTAATTTTTTATTGTTAATCCCTTTCTGTTGACAGGAGATGTTCTTATGGGCCTCCATTATGAGTAGGGATCATGTTTTGGTGACACCTCTCGCTGGATAAGAGAGAGTGACCTAAGGTTGACACCACCCTTCTGTTAGCTGATAAGCGCGCGTCTGCAGCATTTATGAAACAAAATATCTCATTTGTAAAAATGAGACACTGTCAGTCAGAGACTGTATAGACCTGAGTCTTTTCTTCTTGCGAAGGGGGACGGGACTCCGCATGATCTTATAATCCTATAGGATAAACAATTGGTCATTAGAGGAGACAGAGTTCGTTCCTCGTGACACCACCAACAGTATCATCATTAAGTTCATCATCATCATCATCAGACCAAAATGACCGAGATTCACTGAAATATCACGGAAGAAATCGCTGAAAATGACAATATTCAGAACTGTTTTCGATAAACTCTCCGTCCCATTATTAAGCAAATGAAGAAGAAATGAGTGAACACATGAACTGGAATGAGATGTGAAATCTTGCAAAACTGAATTATGTTAGCCCAGGGAACGTTGGTTGTTTAAGCTAGTAGCCTAACCGCAAAAATTACAAGAGAGTCAGTTTAAATAGTGAAGTAAAGTAGTAACAAGGTAATTTTCTATATAAAAACTTTGGTATAGAAGCAACACTAATTTTCAGGCAGGAGGTGGACGACAATGCGTGACATTTTGAGGATGCATCGACGATTTGTTTATTCGTAAAGATAGACAGTATTTTCAAGTGGTATAGTTTACATGAAAGTGTTGTTATCTGAGAACAGAGACAAATATTTAGAATTAAGGAAGTACCAGGGTTGAAGTAATTACTGGAGGCGACATTAAAATAAAAGAAAAAGAATGGGTATGGGTTATTGTGTCGTCTTTCCGAGACCAACAGGTTTGATAAACAAACAAGCAATTAGGCTGTAATGACTGACGAAAAGTGACAAACAAAGGAGGAAGGAGCAGAACAAAAACAAAAAAAAAAAACTTTAACATTAATTTTATTTACAAAAATATACATAATGTACAGTTGAGTCAGGTTCAGACTATAAAATTCATATTTATACAAAAATAAGTCAGCAGCAAAAATTAACTGGTCAGTACAATATTACAAATCATGAGTCAGCATATAATACAAATTTAGTAATTGAATACAAAAAGACATGATAAACATTAGCAGCACAATAAACAACACAACTGACCAGCACAATAATTACATTTCATAAATTCAGAGCATAAAAAACAAAATAGAGCCAGTACAGTAAATGATCAAATCAATAAATGATCAAATCCATAAACATAACAAGTCAGGAAGTTAATATTTAAACGAGTCAGTAAAATATTAATTACACAAATGGCATAATGACAAATGAAAAAAACAAGCAGCTTAAACAAAACACCAATAATGAAAAGGCTGCAAAGTAACGATCATAACAAAAACACCATCAGGCAGCATAAAGGAACAATACAGACGTCCTCCTCCAATACCGGACGACCAGGACAGAGTTGAATCGACAACCATCTCGTCCTCAAATACTCTTCGCTGCTCTGCTGCTGAGACTCTGACTCTCTGCTGCTCTGAAACTGACTTTCAGGTACAAATACCTGCTGCTGCTACTCCAACTGCTGACTCGCTGCTGCCCTGGACCTGACTGACGAAGTCTGACACCATCCAACAGACGTCAACTCGCCAGCAAGAAAAAAGACACAAATAAAGGAGGCAACAAGGGAACAATCGGCCAACAAGTGTTCTCACAGTAAGTGAAAGAAACATGGAATATGAAGTGCAGATAAAAGAAGGCCTAATATAATGAACTTCAAAATGTAGGTAAATTAGTATGGATTTAAAGCAGTCATCTGTATTTAATTAATGAGTTATAAAGCTTTGCACCTAGCTTTAGCTGTGTAATGTGCCCGCAGCTGCTTGTGGGGCAAGCTGTGAGGAACCAGGAACAACAGAAATTGTGTGGCATCTTTCCTCATTATTTATATCGTTTATTGTCCTTGAACGTAGAATGAACTGTTTAGAGAAGATACGGCAAAGATGTATTGTGTCCAACAGTGCATTATCGTGGAGGGAGGAATTTTTGCTCATATTCGTAGAGTAGTAGCTTGTCTTTACTTGAGGGTACTGAATTATGCAGACTTCCACGATAAGATCATTATGTAGCCTCAGCTTCTTACAGTTTCATGATTGATTACATTTCCGGCCATCTGCAAATTACTTCTGTTTTTAATGCCCATCTTGTGAGCAAGTAGTTTACTTGATCAATATAAGTTGACGTATATCATTCTTAGTTTGTAGTTACTTGTCTTTTATTTTATATGGCAGTGTACCTTGCCATATTGTGAGCTAGGGCAGTGCTATTGTAGAGGTAAGTCATACAAGGGATCCCCCGAGTATGCTAATTTACTGTTGAGATTTGTTCCACCTTTAATACAGCATGTACAGTAGATGGAAAAGTGGTGTCTCAACCACATGGTTCAGGTGACGATGGTGATGCACAAGCACACGGTGGAGAAAATGCTCCATGATTATGTGCCGACTTTATCAGAGCATGGGCCATACACTACAGCATACTAAAAGGTTAATTAATCTTTTTCTGGTGAAGCACATGACAGTGGATTTCACAGACTGGTTTCCAGACCCCATTCTAAGGCCCATTTATGTAATACATAAATTTTGTTGTACTTCACAGAAGATGTCTTACCACATACTGTATATCATCTGGCAAAGTTTAGACCAATGCATCTTGTTCCCTTTTTGAATAATGACATCTGGTAGCAGGAGGAGAAGAGACTAGGTAACTGAACAAATCCTAATAAGTACCCAATTTTAAATACTCGAGTGGTAGACAAAGTATTTCTTAGCTACCAAAAAATATCCTGTCTTCAAGGTGGCTTTTGAATCACCTAAGTGGAGTGGTTGTAAGTTAGTAAATTTTGTTATTTTGTATAGAACATGACCTCACTGTACCATGGCAAAAGGCTGTTTTAATCTACATGCAACAGTAACAACACTTGGTAAGCTCTGCAACTGTCTATTATCAGTGGATTAATTTTCCCAGGTTTGTGTTTACTTATGCATTAAATCACTGGGGTCAGAAACCAAATGGGAATGGTTAGTTTAAGTTGTGTTCAGTAACCTTATCAGTCTCCACTGTACCATGCATTCAAAGCTTGGCAAAGGTACTTATGATGCTGACAGGTCTATATACACTTGGTTTGGATGAATCTAGGGAGAAATAATAGTTTGAACTTTGAGTTTGGTGGAAATGCTACAAGAAACTCATTTGTTACAGTGTTCTAACAAGGGTGCGTTTTGATTTTTCAGGTTTCTTTTGGCCTATCAAAGATTTTCGTTTGTGAATTTGCATGTTCCAGGTATTTTTGCTAGCCTGATAAATGACAGTAAGTATATAATATTCCTTGTAGGTAAAATCCATAAGTATATAATATTCCTTGTAGGTAAAATCCATCCATAGTAGCGTGCATGAAGAGTCCTTGTCAATCATGGCCACTAGATATTTCCATAAGAGATCGTACTAGTGTAGGTGCACTGTCTCATCATTTTTGCACATGGTAGGATTATTTTTCCTTTGTGTTAAGATTTTTGTTTGCTGAAAGACAGTTTATTTTTCTATTTCTGTTATATTCAATAGATTTTGCACACTTTTATGACTTGTGAATTGCAGTGATTATTCCAGCATGGAGAATCTATTTTCCAGTTATGCATACTTTCTCTGATGATAGGTTAAGTATATGAGAAACCAGTCACTTGCATTAGAGTTGTTCTTCTCACATTTTGGCTGTGTGAAAGACAAAAGTATCTTGCAAGAAGTTAAATCCTATCATTAGATCTCTTAGTAAAGTTTGCTACTCTGTCTCGGTCCACTGTTACAGGTTAGCATATTTAGTAGGGTTAGTTTTAAGTACCTGTTTGATTAATTGGGTGCACTAAGATCATGCATTGTGATAGGTGGTTTTTGCACCCTGGAGAATCTGTTGTCCAGTTAAGCATACTTTCTGTAATGATTAAGTATTTGAGAAGCCAGGCACTTGTACTGAAAGGTGGTCACTTCCAAATTTGGATGTGTTGCAGACAAAAGTATCTTGCTAGAAGTTGGCTCCTATTAGGAGATCTGTAGTAGAACTTGCTCACCTGTCTCTGTCAGCTTTTGCAGGTTAGTCTATTGCATCTAGTAGGGTTAGTATTAGACTTCTGTCAATGAAATAAAGTACATTTTTAGATATGCTAAAATCAAGCATTGTGATAGGTGGTTGTTGCACCCTAGATAAATGTAGGACAGATTCCAACTGGAATGTTTTCTTGTGCTATAATCTATATATAAAGGTAAATTTTTGTATATTTGTTTGTCCACTATAAAAATCTGAACTGTTCGACAGACCCAGACAAAATTTTGCACACAGCCTCTGTGTCACTCCAGAAATGGTTTTAACTCAAAATCAAACTCCTACCCCATGACAGACATACAAACACAGACAAAACAAATGAAATTTTCGTTTTTATGCCACCTTTTCCTTCAGTGTTGTCAGTTAGTTTTCATTTTTCTCCTGACACTCCCCGTTTTATTACATGTGCTGTCAGATGTATGCTTAACCTACAACAATTAATCCAAATCCCCATAACATCAATTTTTTATCAGAATTTAAGTAAATTTGGATCATAATTTATGATAAATATTAATATAAGTGTTAAACATATACCTCAGTGCTTGGTTGTAATGATAAATAAAATACTTTTGGCTTCGTTACAAAACATACTTCATAGCTATAAAGCAGTGAGCCCAAACCAGCAGGTTCAAAGATTTTTCCCCTAAACAGTTGTCTTCCTCATTTGCACATGTGTAGTAGCCGCTAGCTCAACACAACGTGCAAGATGTGTGGTGACAGTATATCCTTTTTCTTTATTAGTTCAAATACGAATATTCTCATTAATTCAATCGTTTCTTCTTCGTTTTTACTTTGGGAATTCGTTATAGCAACTACTTCGTAGCGTCACGATGGCGTATATTGTTATAAATTGAGTTTAAATGAGGTTTATGGGGGTGTTTTGGCAACAACACTTCACTGTTGTTGCACGAGAGATAGACCTTCTCTCTTCCCACATACACATAAACACAAAGACACACCTGAGTGCTATTGTTGAAATACAATATTTTTTATGTACAATATTTTTTATTTATTGTCTTTGTTCAGTGCAGATCTTTTCATTCTCTTCTGATAGAGGAAAGTAACTTTCCCTCCCTCTTCCATCCTCCTCTGTCTTCTCCTCCCCTTCCCCTCCCAATTCCCCTTCCCTTCTTTTTTCCCCCTCTCCTCCTCCCCTCCCCTCCCTCTTCCCCTCCCCTCCCCCTCCCTCTTTCCCTCCCCTCCCCCTCCCTCTTCCCCTCCCCTCACCTTCCTCTTCCCCTTCACCCTTCTCCCTCCCCTCCCCTTTCTTTCCTTCTCCCCCCTCCCCATAAACTGTCATTTAGAGTTTTCCAGGGTGCATTTTCCCGATGTAAGTGATTGCTGGGACCTTTCCCTGAAAAAAGTGGAATGCCATATCTTAAAAACTAACCAGAGAATTTTCTTGAAGGTAATCTCATTATGTTTTCCACACCCAAATTACTCTAGAGGTCTTAATCTAATCTAACCTAACCCAGCCTAACCTAACCTAACCTAGGAGCATGGCAAAAAAACTCTGGCTGGTGCATTGCTAGCACACATCTCAGGAATTTGCGTCCAGGGCAGCACCACGTTGGTCAACTAGTATATATATATAGTACTGTATATAACAAGTTTTTACATTGGAAAAAACTGCTTTTAGTAGCCGCTGTGAATCCTCAAAGGAGTTCCATTCTCATGGTACACTCAGGGCTCCACAAGACAGACCAACCAATAACAAAGCATTCTCTTATAGTGCTTGTTAGCACAGTGATAGAATATAAAGGACTCAGGATAGGAGGGCTCAATCTCCTGTCCGACAGTTGTTACCTAGGCTCTACGTCATAGTCGACACCATCTTCATTACACACCAGGTCTGTGCAAGATAAATGTTCATGCTAGTCCCATGCTTTTTGTCAGGGAAAGTGGGTGGGTTTGAGGACTGACAGTGGCTACCAAAAACAGGTTTTTCCTATGTCAAAACCTGTTTTTTGATAGTGTAGCCTCTGTTCATCCTCAAAGGAGCTTACAAAAGAAACTGACAGGTGGCAAAATGGCTTAGTTCCTAGTAAATAAATCCCAACAACCCAGGTTAATGTTTGGTCCGAGGTATAGTCACATTTTCTTTATTCCGGATCCCCCTCGACTTGGGACCACCTTGACGTGGTGAGGGGCTCTTGAACCCCAGGAATCTGTTCCTGCGTTTAAGTCCAAGAATCCCATATATAATTATATATTTCTTTGGATTAATTTTTGTGGAATTTTCTACTTTCACAAAAGTTTATTGGATCTGATAAATTGGAAAAGATATCGTAGCTGGGATTGGGTTTATATCCAAAGCTAAATAGTGGGAACTGTGGTAGGACCATCAACTACCCGATAACTTTTGGACCTGAGAGATATCAGATTGATAATTCAAGGGCAGAACTATTCTGCTGGGCTGGACCACGGATTCCAGTGGGAGTCTGGTTCTGGGGATAGGACTCAGCATTCTATCCAGTTTGCCTATAATATGATTAGGGCGGGGATGATTGTATTCTTGTAATACTCTCGGTCCTAGCAAGAGGGTTTGGCTTACACTTGGGTCACTCAAATCGTGTTGTGCCATCCCCTGTGGGGTAGGGTAGGGATGCAGACATTTGGGAGTCGTTCTCACTTGTGCCATTGGTGGAAGAATAAAATGAAAGGCTGATGATATCTTTTTAAGGTTTTCAGGTTTAATTTTCCTTTTTTGATTTTGTTTTTACCCCTTGGTCCCTTGATAGTACCGACTCAGAACAGTTGACAACCACTGGAATGTCCTCTGGCAACCTTTATTTAGAAAAATCTAAAAAAAAACCTTAGTGTAATTACACTGGAGCCCTATGCTCCAGTACAGAGCAAACCTAAAAAAAAAAATAAATATTGTCTTGACCCAGCCTTGACTTACTTCGACTCCCTCTTTGGGAGTGGAAGTTGGTCAAGGTTTCTAACCTTAGAAGCAGAACGGAAAATTTCAGCCATAAAGTTAGAAAACTACCTATTAAACAGACAGTCAACGGCAGAAATGTCGTTTAGACAAATAAGAGAAAATACGTGGCTTATAGAAGCCACAACAAAGAGTCAGTGTGAAGAATATGTCTATAACAACAATAGATAATATAAATGTAAAAATTAAAAAAAAATATGACGCTATGAATAGCATTCAGGGTACCATTATGCTGCCTGACAACAATGAAGATCCAATCGAAAAGTGTATTCTCTTGGACTCTCTTAAAAAAAGATATCCTAGAGTTCAAGATTGTGAGGTATATAATATACCGAATAAGCAAAGAAATAAGCAGATTTTAAAAATTGCCAAAATAAGATAGGAAGGTCAAGATCTACCACAAAAAATAAAAATACTGGGTCTAAACAGAGAAATAAGACCATATGTCCCGAAGCCACCAGTGTCAAAATTGTAGTAAATTTGGGCATGCAAAGAAATATTGTAGAAACTAACCTGTGTGCACATATTGTGGATCTGCAGGACATGCCACACAATGGAAGTGCATTGAACTATTGTGTATAAACTGTGGGCAAGACCATCATGCAAGGTCCAGAGAGTTTATGTACTATATATACAATACAGAGTTAAAATTATTACAAAAAAGAACTGGTATGTCTATAAAAGAGGCTAAATTAACGTTAAAAGTGAGAGGAATTCAAGATCCGTCTAAGAAACATTCATATTCTTCAATAACAAGAACCAAAAATAAGAGAAAAACGCATACAGATAGTAGTAACGGAGTACAGAAAAGTAAATCTCGAGAAGAAATTCATACTTCACCGAAAACACTAAAATTGTAAAGAATCAAGAGACAGGTGTAAATGATATGGCTAATATTTTATCAGGTTCATTTGAAATATTATTGCAAGTAGCTCAAGAAGATACTACCACAGAAGTAGTAGAGGAAAGTTGTGATGGACTAGAATTAAAGATAAAAAGAGACCTTTGGAGAGAACTCCACCCAAAACAAAGAAACCAACTATTATTAGATAAACATCGGTTAGACCAAAGACAAAGGATATGAAGAAAGAATACAAAGAAAAACAAACTAAGTATATACCTTTATCTCCTAAAATAATAGTAAAACCTGTAGATGCAGATATCCAAAATACTGAAGTGGAAGGGAACCATGCCATAGATAAGAATGATCGTGTCAAGGGAGAAGAGGTTACTCCATCACCATAATTGGTGCAAGAAGAGCAAATGAAACAAGAAATGTACATGAAAACACATGTGGATGTAATGATTGTTTCGTTGAAATATGCAAGAATAACAAAAACATAACATTTTATGAAATGCAGAAAAAAAAGAAACAACTGATTTGAGCACCCATGGCAAAAGTTGCTTGTGCATTCACACTTAATATATTATAAAGAAAAACAAGTAAATGTCGCGAGTAAATTATTAGAAAGAATCCAAGTTGATAATACAAAAAAAGAAAGTAAACCCCGACCGCTATAACATAATATTTTCAATAGCTATATTGTACAATGGAACGCAAATGGTCTACAGACCAGATTATACCCGGGAGAAGTACAACGATTATTAAAAGACTATGTTATGCGGTGCACTTTGTCTTTGTATTGCGTTGCACCACATATGAATGACTCCGTTTCTGTCTGTTGACTTTCACTTGATAGTAACGCAGGGGACTCGGTAAGTTAATTTGAAATTGTCTATTAATACTTTCTACTTTTCAGGAGGGGGTAAGTATTCGCCGGGCACAGTTTTTCATAAGTTTTATTCTTAACACTAAACTATTTCACATGGCCAGCCACACTGGACTTAGAAATTTCTTGATGTCAGAGAGTTGAGTGACACAAATCCTACCCAATTGGGTTTCAAAATAACT
This sequence comes from Macrobrachium rosenbergii, assembly GCF_040412425.1. Classification (NCBI taxonomy): domain Eukaryota; kingdom Metazoa; phylum Arthropoda; class Malacostraca; order Decapoda; family Palaemonidae; genus Macrobrachium; species Macrobrachium rosenbergii. Next base: position 5,054,918 of record NC_089782.1, read on the forward strand.
CTGGCTAAAAATTGATCAGAATGAACTCTGGACCTATGTTGAATAAAACTCTGCCTCCTTGAGGACGTCTACTTTACTCTTAATGGTTCAATCTTAACTCCCACTTTTGGCAAGGACAAATCAGGTCAATTTTGCTGACCTTTTGATTCCTCTAGCGCCTCCTTCCTTTCCCACATCTTGGAGGTTTGTTATGGTTAGTCTTCAATTTACTTGGTCTCATGGCTCATCATTTTAAATTATAAACATCGTCTCTCTCTCTCTCTCTCTCTCTTTCATAATCCCGCTCAGTGAATCTCATACTTATTCACTGCATAACAACTATGAACTAGTGATATTATGTTTACAACATACCAACAAAACTGTCAACAATAGATAAATACACCTTAGCATCAACAACACGAGGGGAAGAAGGAAATTTAGGCACAGCGATATATGTACAAAACAAATTATGTTATGACAAAATACCTATAAACATTACTGACTTGCAAACATCAGGTATTAAAATTCGAATAAAAAAAGATAATTATGTAATTTATAATTCATACAACCAACCTAATAAAAATTACGACACTCATAAACTTGAAGAATTAATTAGAAATGCCAAGGAACCTACATTAATAGTACGTGATTTTAATGCCCACAACCCAGTATGGGACTGTAATTGTACAAACTCAAATAGAGCAGGAGGTAAAATAGAAGAATTCATAGATTCAAACGACATGTGCTGTATAAATGGTAACGAAATCAGCACATATTTTTCTAGAACACATGGAACGTTTTCCTCAGTAGACATAACTCTATGTACAACAAGCATAGTAGACAGACTGGATTGGAATACAGTTGATGACTTGCATACCAGTGATCATTTGCCAATATTAATTTCATTATTGCAAAATAATCCCGCCAAGCATGTCCCTCAATATAACACTTACAAAGCAGATTGGGAGCGATATGAATTCCACACTAGGAATATCCTGCAATTTGAGCATATACAAGATCATAATGAAGCAAATAGATTTCTTGTTGATTTCATCCAACAAAACACAAAGTCCCATTGTGGTCTGAAAAACTAACAGAATTAATAAAAATAAAAACAAAAATAAAACACCAAATTGGAAGACGATTAGATAATTTCAGTAGAAAGTTCAGTAAAATAAATAAAATATTACCGATATTAGACGAAAATTTACAGAAACTAACTATATTATTACTAGAAATTGATTCATCAAAACCTTTAACAAAGTATCCACGAAATTTTAAAAAGAAATAATTTCATGGAGGATATATATATCAAATCTCTCTAATAATACTCCCATACCAAAAATATGGGAAAAATTCAGGAAAATAAATGGTACCCATGTTAAACCATCTAGACACGCCATATCAAAAAATGGGAAATGAACACTTGATCCGAAAGAAATAAGTAATGTAATAGGATAAAACTTAGCAAAAGTAAGCAGTGATAGAAATTTAGATGAACACTTCTGCACAAAGAAAAACAAATAGAATTAATAACAATAACTTTTGAAACAATAGAAGATATATATTATAATAGAAAATTTAATATGGAAGAGTTGGAATTTGCTCTCTTGAAGAGCAATGAATGTGCCCCTGGAGGTGACAATATTTGTTTTGAAATGATCTGACACTTAGCACCTTTGGCAAAGTCATATTTATAACAGTTTTATAATCACTTATGGCTTCGAAATTTATTTCCTGGTGAATGGCGTAAAGCTATAATTATTCCTGTCCCCAAACCTGGAAAGGATCCCTGTAATGTAAACAATTACAGACCAATTTCTTTAACAAGTTGTTTATGCAGATTATTAGAGAAAATGGTAAATGCTCAACTAACTTGGCACATTCGAGAAAATAAAATTTTTACTCCCACTCAAATCGGGTCACAATGTAACAGATCTACGCTGGATTCTCTATATAACCTAGAAGACCATATACGAAGAGGATTTGAACGAAAACATATTACTTTAGCCATCTTTTTTGACACTGAAAAGGCATATGATACTACAAGAGGATATGCAATATTAAAAACGGTACACAAAAATAGCATCCGTGGGCATTTACCTAGGTTTATCCAGAACTTTCTGACAAATAGCACTTTTCAAGTGAGAATTGATGATGTATTGTCAAGTACATTTCCACTTGAAAATGGTGTTCCACAAGGAAGCGTCCTTAGTGGCACACTGTTCACTTTAACAATAAATAATATCAGTAAAAATCTACCTTTAGGAATTAAAAGTAACGTATATGGATGATTTTGCCATTTATTATTCAGTATCTCTAATAAAACATGCAGAAACAGTCATTAATAAAAGCATAATAATAGATGATGGGCTTCATGTGTAGGCTTTAAATTATCCATACAAAAGACTCAAGCAGTAATGTTTTATAAAGCTAATAAGTGGAAAAAGGGTAAAGAAATAGATTTAAAAATCAGAAATCATTCCATACCAATTGGCCAAACAGCAAAATTTTTGGGATTAGTATTTGATACTCATTTGAACTGGAAAGCCCACATAGCATACATGAAATGAAAATGTAAAAGAACATTAAATCTAATTAAAAAAAAACTATTGAACACTGCTTGCGTAGCCGGTAGACATACCCATACTGTACTGTATAAAGCAACAGTGTTGTCTATCATTAACTATGGAAGCGAAATATAAGGCTGCATCAGACGCAGTGCTGAAAACGTTAGACCCAGTTCATAATGAAGGCCTTAGAATATGTTCAGGAGCCTTCAGATCATCACCAAAGTCATCTTCACAAGTTGAATGTGGTGAACTACCCCTCTCTCTCTCCATAGAGAGTTTGTAACAATGAAGAGTGGCCCTGAGAATTCTGACAAGTGGTTCTCCAACCAAAAAGTTAATTGAATTAAGAGATACTGTATATTTATTAACAATCATTCACCACCTTTCCCAGTTAGATCTAGAAGATTGTTCGTGTCACTGAATTTAAATGTACAGATACTTTCAATAGTAAAATTACCTCCTTGGAATATGAATAAAATGAAAATTTGCACACACTTAAAATATTTATCAGAGTTACTCATGTGCCCTAGGACACCATTGACAACATGCGTAATTCGAAAAGGTCCACATTACGCAATTCACAGACGGATCTAAGTCACATTATCCCCAGACAAAAGGTCCACATTACGCAATTCACAGACGGATCTAAGTCACATTATCCCCAGACAAAACGTATTAGATCCTCTGCCTGATAATGCCTCAGCATTTACAGCTGAGTTATGTGTAATAGCATCAGCCATAAAAATAATTAAAAGCCTCATTTAATAATTTTGTGATTTATAGCGACTCCAGAACCGTTATAGGAGTCATTGAAAGTTTCAATCCAAAAAATAATATTGTACAACAAGTTAAGTTTCACTCCATAAATTGTAAAATAATGGAAAAAAATATTGAAATATGTTGGATCCACACCCATGTAGGGATTAAAGGAAATGAAGAGGCTGATAAAGCAGCTAAAGAAGCAGTCCACATGACAAGAGCAAATGTAAATATCCCTATAAGTGACTATACAAGATATATAAAAATCATTGTGAGTAAATGGCAAAATATATGGAATGAAGAACCTGAAAATAATAAATTAAAACAGATAATATCCAGTTTTGGAAAATGGGGTTCATCACATCAGAGAGAGAGACACACACAAGTAATTTTGACGCGTCCAAAATATAACCTGCAGCAATCATCAAGTTTTGGAAGTTGATCAATGAAGGAAATTTTGTCAGAATCTTGTACATTTCAGTAATACCAATTTTAATGTTCATGAGGAGCTGTGATTTCGTTAGTAAAATATAAAAATAAATAAATATTAGAAATATGAAGCCCCCCTTAGGGGTCTAATGAATTTTAAAACAACTAAATTTTAAAATGTTGCTTAACTTATTCTGAATTTTAATATACCTTTTTGATGAATATATATGGAGACATGAGTATATATGTATCAATTGTTTGAGTGTGTTCCATTATGAGAGCGTAAGCCTTTGTACGGTTTTTAATTTCATTTTCATTCGCCATCATACCAAATGACCTATTTGGTCCCAGTGCTAGGCCTCTGGCCTAGACCTGTCATTCCATCCAAATCCTCTAGGCCAGCCCTGTGAGAGCTGATATTCAGCTCATTGGTCTGGTTAAACAATTTTAATAATAACAATAATAATAATAATTTATTCCAGATACCCTTTGGCAATAAAGAACAGGGAACAACACACGAACCAATATGTATTATTCTTGTGGTTCGAAGATGGCTTACTAAATTATGTTGGATCTGGCCGGTGGATTATTGCGCCTTCCCCAGCAATATCTCGGCACGAACACCACTCTCATGGCAGTAGTGCTTCAGGAATTTTTTATTCAAGGTAAAGTCACTGGTTAACAACAGATTCTTTATACTGGATACCCATTTGGGTCTGGCAATAAAGAACAGGAGACACACAAACCTATTGTGGTTTTACTGTGACTTACCTAATTATGTCGGGTCTGACTGCAGGATTATTGCGCCTTCACCAGTTCAGGGATAAACCACTCTGTACACTCAAAGACTTCTTCAAAGGAAACATTTCCAAAGGAAATTAACGGTGTAGCCTACTCACCTTTTGGATGTCATGCAACTTAGGAAAGTCGTGAGGGTCAGCCTTTTTAATGACGGCCACTAAAATAATTCTCAGCCCATGTAGAGAGAGTGGTTTGTTTGTGCTAAGGAAAAATAAGACCATTTGGGATGTTTGCTGTGACATTTAAGTAAACCTTAAGTCCTTGAACCAAGAATAATATTTTATATGAAACACTGAGTTCCTTTGTCAGAAGAGGGTATTTTCCATTTAAAAGGGTCCTTATTCTTGGCCAGGAATGATAGGCCAGGAGACAACAGCAAATGATAACTAGGTGTACTGTATGCGTGGTGAAATGTTGTCCTTGTCTAAAAGAGTCCATTGCCGTAATCCGAGCTCCTGATGCCAAAGCAGTCAAGAAGACTGCCTTTTGCAGCATATGAATTGAATGGATGACAAGAATCCAAGAACCTTATTCAAGGACCAGGTAATGGGAAACCTTGCAGGAGCTGAGTGTAAAAGACTGGAGAATGGAATCAACAATTTTTATATTAGAATCAATTCCAAAACCATAAGGCAAGGGGTCTGCCAATGCTGCCTTGTATGTCATGGTTGTTGAAATAGCTAGGCACTTGACCTTAAAACGGTAATTAAATGTAAAACTGTTTTAACAGATTTCAACTGGGCTCTCATTGTGGTGGTAATCTAACCACATTTCCATTTGGACTAGTTTGTTGGGTAGATGAAGTCCGTAGTTTGCACTAGGTACCTAGCAATGTTAGGCAAATAATCTTTGTAGTAGACTAGGTTTAAAATTCCACATGAAGGTCACGGCTCAGAAAGGAGGATGCGTATGCGACTTCTCCTCCTTCTGTCTGGGATAGAACAACAGACAGCAATGGAATCTATTCTTTTGCCCGTTGTGGAAGAAATAAGGAACCAGTTACCATTTGGCTAATTCAGGGCTGTAGGCAAGCGGTTCCATTGAAAGCTAGTAGATCATTCAAAGCTTTCGAAATTGAGATAATGAAGGAAAAAGGTATATCGTCCTCCATGTGTTCCAGTCTTGTAGGAATGCATCTCTTGCAATTGTCTGAATGTTCAGGTTCAGAGACACATACACTGGAAGTTGATGGTTCTCGCATGCAGCAAATCGGTCCACTTCCGGATTGTGGAAGCATGTTAGCAAATACTGACTTGAGAGGAGCTCAGCATGAGCCTAGCTCTTAATAGAAGATATTGCAATCATATTGCCTAGGTCCAACAAAATGTGAGTCCCTTTTGGAGGTTTCAGTTTTCTGAGATTACAAGACAGCCAATAGCCCCAGGAAGCTGACATGAGACTGCCGCCACACAGGTGACCATCCTTAACTGACAATCCTCCCAATGACCTCCCCAACCTGCCAAGGAAGCATCCATATGTATTAACACTCATATGAAAGGTGGAATCAGGTCGGCCTGTTTGCCAGAGACCCCTTCCAGGTCCATGGACAGAGTACCTTCCCAATTCCAGGTGAAGGCAATCATAAAGCCTTTTCCTGGCATGTGAGAGCCAGACTGTTAAATCCTACAGTCACAGTCTCAGGATTAGATCTATCATAGAACCAAACTGTAACAGGCCCAGACTTCGTTCCAACTGTCGTCTGGAAAAGCTGTGCTGTGCAAGGAATCTACTAAATCCTGCCTTATTCTGGTTCGATTGCTTTGGGAAGAGACAGCTAGCCACAAAGAGCAGCCCAACAAAGTCCCAGCCTCAGAAAAAGTGTGCTGGATGTAAGGTGGGACTTGTTCCTATTTAGAAAACTTTTGACTGGAGTCTGTCAACTACCAGTCTCAGGTTTTGTCAGCACTCTTCTCTGGTGGCTCCTCAAATTAGCCAGTAGTCTAGGCAGGTCACCAGTTAAAATCCTTCATTCCTGAGCTCCCATAAAATAGGTACTGTATACGGTATATAAAAATTTATGCAAACAATATGTTTGTTCAAATTTGACGGGTCAAGGATCACCCTTTGTACAGAGGAATGCTTCTTGGAAACAACGAAGAGTGGCGGCAAATAAAGCCATCCTTCTCCATGGTCCCCTTTTAAAAGGGGGCGTGGTTTTTGGAAAAAACTACTTTATAGGAGGGGAAGGGTGAGACCATCTGTTCACTATCCCATTTTGAATTTTACTGTGTCCCCCAAGAGGAGGACTTCTACTGAATGTTATGCTGTAGAAGACAACCCCAACCATGCAAGGTACATGGGGCTCCACTTTAACAATATTTGCACTTTTACTATTTATTGACTTTGACAAGTAAACGTATCCATAAGACACCATACATTCTCAGGGAGTTCAATTCCCAGAACAATTATTTGTAAATTCCCGAACCTGTCTCCGTAAGTAGAAGTCGTCCCGTATCCCTTCTTGGAATGAAATAGAATAGCAGGTCTGGAGAAGTGACAGACACTCTTTTTACCTTTTTAATCTCTCCAGCAGGCCACTTTCCTTTTAATTTTGACAGATACAGAGAATGCAGGGCGAGAGGCAAGAAACATAAAAATTCCATTTCCATTCTGGTTCAGGAATCATTTACTGTCCAGTTTAGCTGCTTCACGCAAAGCCCAAGTATCTCAGGTGTTTGCCCGTTTCAGAATGCAGTCATAAAAAAAATTAATTCTTAAATGCTTGCAATTGTTGCATCTCCGTCTTGCAGCAATTATACTCTTGTGGAGTTCAGTAAGAGCAAACACCATCTCTGTTACTAGAAGTTACGCCCCTGCACACCTCCAAAACCATTCCTTGAAAACAAATTACAACTGTCTGTCTCACGATATTTCACTTTTGTTTTTTATGTAAAAATATTAAAATGTAGTGAATGTTTAATGGCGAAAACATACTGATCTTACTTGTGTTTAAAACTGCAGTAAAATTTTTATTTCTTGTTTAAGGATAAATCAGATATATAAACATTGTGTTGTCGCAGTTCAATCTCTTTAGATTATATAATAATTATTCTCACGCAAGAAATAACGTATTTGTAACGAGTCTTCAAGATTCTGCAGGAAGAATAAGTTCAGGTGTGTTTTCTATGGAAACGATGAAGCCCTCATTCTGCTCATGGATGCAGCACCTTGGGTGTTTATTTGTAAAGATGGACGACACAGTGAATGAAGGTCATATATCCTTTTATCAGGATTACAGGAACTTAATGTTTGTTACTGAACCACAGTATTCAATATCAAGTATTTCCAGCGTATATTGAGCAAATAACTGACAAATTTATTAGATTTTTTCATGTAAGTTTATATATGAATGTTAAAGCTAAGCATGAGTATGAAGATTTTAGGCCTCAATAGCTAGTTGTTAGGGAAACATTTCCTGTGTTTAATTGGAAAATAATTCTGTCAAATCTAAATTTGAATTTATTGGGTACCCAACAAGAGGCATTATGTATCGCCTCTTATGTGAACCACTGGCAATAAAGGAGAGATTGAATATGTTAAGCGTAAAACCTGACGAATATAGTGATAAATGTGTAGAAATAGGAAATCATTGCATGCCATGTGTTTGTGCCCCTACATCAGACCAGTATAAATTTGGTTTATGGAGCCACCGGAAAATATAGTTAAATGTTGAATATGAACAGCTTATTAGAACATTTATGTTGGGCTTTGAATTGGAAACTAGGAAGCAAAGAAATTCTGTACCCTTTTCAGAAAAGGCGCTGAATATGTTGAAGCAATTTGGATGAGTAAATGAGATAATGCTAATGTAATTAAAAAAATTAATTGGTTAAATGTAAACTAATATTTTTAAAATATATTCAGTCTCAATGCTGAACATTGAAATCTTTACTTACTAATTAATTTGTCAGTGTTTTATAAAGGTTGTATATATTTAAAATTTAGATATTACTGTAGTATACAGGACAATCAAATTTCAGAGAAAAAAAAAAATTTTGTAGCAAGATTTTGAATACAGGCAGGTTATAAATAAGAACATTTTAAGTTAATGTGAAAACAATAATTGAAAGATTAATCGTATGTAAATGTTTAATGAATGAATGTTTCAATGAATGATAACCATTTCGTGGTTCTTTAAAAGATTTGGTAATCGGAGAAAAAAATAATCAAAAGCACTAGACCCCTGAAGCTAACCAATAAAATCAGCCCAACCTTTAACTCCAAACAAATCTTGGGAAATCACGTGAACTGTAAGCAGAACATAACTGTTCACAGTAATTAAAGAAATTTCAAGAAGACTGTAGCGATGGGAACAACGCCCAGAATAGGTGACAAGGCCTGTGCGAGATGGCTGCTCGCTCGTCCCCTCGTGGAAGGGAGGTTTCGTGATCTCGAGCTAAATGATCTACAACTTCATGGCACTGAATACAGTTACTGTACATCAGGCTCTACAACTTTGTTTTCTTGGTGACTGAAAGGCGTTAGTGTTTTTTATTTGGCTCAGAACTTTTGTTGAGTGTCATTTTGAATCTGAAGAACGTGGAGAAAAGAAACCAAAGCAGTGCAGACAGCTGACGCTTGTGCCGAAGGATTTCTGTAACAACAATTTGGTTTGACCTAATGTTGTTTGTTTGTCTAAGGAAGTCATGTGAAATGGTGATGCACGAAGGTAAAATGTTATATCGATTTACAGATCCTAATTAAAGTTTTTTATAATTTGTAATGCATTTTTAGGAAATAATATGAAAGTTATAGGATTTCCATTGGAGCAATTCGTATTTTCATCAAAGATATTATTAAGTTTCATATTGTGAATAGGCATATGTATAGCGAGTAAAGTAAACGTGAGAAAGTATGATACTTCCATTGAGAAGTATTGAAAGTACATTTAATATACGCTTGCGATTGACTTTCATTAAGAATTAGTGCGATTATTTACGTCAACAATTTGCATTTTTAATAACACATTTGTAAACAATGTATGCATTGTCCGAGAGACACTGCTAAAGGAAGAAGAAAAACAACAGCAACAATAACAACAACATCAACAACAATAACAACATGAATGCAGGATTTTAGATGTTATGCCTGAGTCATCTCGCGCAATCCAGCCGTCGACGCTCTACGTGTAAACGCTGAGTCATTGAACAATGTTGCGCAATGTTACTTCTTGAATGGTGACTGCGTTTTATCTTTTATGTAGATGTATGTGAACGATTTTTAAGACTGCAGCAGGTTTCATTCTAATTCGTTTATATACGACAACATTATATGATTATTTCAAGTGCTCACAAACTAGGAAAACTTATACAGCACGTAACATCTTACGAGAAATTACATCATTTCTCTCTCTCTCTCTCTCTCTCTCTCTCTCTCTCTCTCTCTCTCTCTCTCGGTAAATGGCTGTTGACATTCAATTGTTGTTATTTTTAGCCTTCATTAGAAAAAAAAGGGCCCAGAGTCATCATCGATATGCCTTTCGTCCTTGACATCTACAATATGCCACTGCCCTCTGAAGTGGGTCACTATTCTTGCTTGCCACCTCATCTGATGATTATTACTGGTGTGGCATTGTTAGTCATGATGATGATGGTTTTATAAAGAATAAACTTGACGCTGTTGGTCGTTCCATTTGCAAGTAGCCAACGAATTCGTATTTATATCCCCTTCCCGTCGGGCAAAGGAAGATTTGGCGGCTGTGTTGGGGTCTGATTTTAAGGAGTTGGATGCTGTTGTGAGTATCTGAATCACTATGACAGTCTTTTTGTAGACAAATTTTGTCCTGAAGAATTCACAGATATTATTTGGTGAATCCTCCTACAACCCTGTAATTTGTATTCATTATTGTTAGTTATTATGTTAACTAGATATTGTGATAACCAGACCATTTTATGTAGTTGCCGTAAACTGAGCAGTTACCATTCACTATCACATGTATCGCTCCATTTAGGATTTAAACGTATACACCATGTTTGTTCCACTACTCCTCAGAATAGGTGAGAATCAGCCAGTCATCCAGATAACATAACAGGCGGATGCCCTTAGAGTGAGCCAAGGCCGAGACCAGGGAGAACACCTTAGTGCACACCTAAGGAGCAGTCACTAAGACTGAAGGAAAGGGCCTCAGACTAGAAAACCTTCCTTTTGCACACGAAGGAGAGGAGCTTCCTTGGATCCCAGTGGATTGGAACGTGAAAATAGGCATCCTGTAGGTTGACTGAGATCATAATTTCTCACACTGTGAGGGGATCTAACACTGAGCAGGTAGTCTCCATGGTGAATGGAGTCTGTCAGATGTGACTGTTCAGTGTCGAGGGAGATATGATCAGTTTCCAACCTCCAGAAGCCTTCTCTACTAGGAAAAGGTGGCTGCAAAAGCCCAGAGACCAGTGGTGAACAATCTTGATTGCACCCTTTAGTAACGTTGTCTCGACCTCTGTTCACAGAGCTTGGAACTTCATTGAGTTCACCATGTAAGCAGGGAAGTGCATGGAATCAATTGACAGTGGGGGATGATATTTGTTGAAAGGTAATCTGTACCTGTAGTCATTGAAAGGTAATCTGTACAGAGACCACCCATGACTCTGTTCCAAGTTGCTGCCACACTGCACAATGGCCAACCCTCCACCTGTGGCAGCAAAGGCGGTGGGGAGGGAGCCACTCTTAGCAGTTACCTCCTTTTATTTTTTTCTTTTCTGTGCATCCTGTTTTTGGTTGACCCTGCAAAGGAGGCTGAAAGGGTTGGAAGGTATCAGACCCTTTAGCCTTTAAGGCAGCAGTATCTTGTTGGGGTTTCTGGGCTTGAGTCTTTTGGACACTTGATGTTAAAAATTTGATGGCAACTGGTGCCCTTGTAGGAGGTGCTCTTCCCTGTAACAGCTTGAAATTGGCTGTGTAATGTCTAAAAAGCCCCAATAGTTGATTAATTGTTTGGAGGTGGCTTCCTGGGAGATGAGGTGTCTTGGGAATCTTCCCTTTTCATTTCTGCAGCTGTTTCTGCTTGTCTGAGGGGAAAATAAAATTACAACCCAAAGAACACACTTATTACACAACAAAAGCCATCTCTCATGTGGCACCTGCTTTGACACCAGCGAGTGGACAGGGTCCCTCCCACATAAGCAGATTGGCACAAATGTTGAGGACTTGATAATGTGCTTGCCTTGCCACCTGAAACTACCCAACCTCCTGACCAAAGCATAGACTCGCACATGACGATCCTCTTACCAAGGTAACCTTACTGAACATCTCACTTCCAGGGCACAACCAACCACCAGCTCCAAGGATGAGATCATTGGCAAAATCCACTCTGTAATCACCTCCCCAAGCATATTAAGTTCCCATATGAATGTAATGACCTCTTGGAACCATTGCTCTAGATCAGCAGGGAGAGCCTCCAGGGGCAAGGACCCTCAGTGCTTGAAGGCTCTCCCACACAACAGACAATCACTGTCTCTGAGGTAGTTTAGGAGACGTAACTTCTGCTCCCAGTCCCATTCTTGCTGTTGTCCCGCCAAGGGAGTGGCCTTCAGCCATAACAGACAGAGAAAAGAAGTGCAACCCAGGAAAGCCCCTGCCATGGGATCTGGGGTGGGGTCAGATGGGGATGGGATGAAGAGCTGAGGGAACCAAGTGGCAGGAGTGCTACAGTTGGTTTCCTCTTGACATTGAGGCAATGGATGAGGCCAGGAAGAGGAGGGGCCTGGAGACCTCTCCTTGGACTGGGATTGTGCCTGCTTTGCCTGGAGAGGAGAATATGAGTGCCCTGAACAAGATGGAGAATAGCTCTCCTATGGAAACCTACAGAAGACTGATAAGGAAAACTCCAACTGCTCCTGTGTTGCCATTGGTACGGGGACTGAGAGTGGTTAGGGGACGCTGACTATCCAACCACGATTTCCTGCCTTGGGTATGGGACGGGGTGTGGGGAGGCTTGGGGATACATAGCACTTTCCTGGTATGATCCCAAAGGGGCATGATTGGAAGTGTGTGACGAGGCACTGCCCTTCCACCATAGACAACAGTCACTCTAGGGAGACCTAGGGCCCATACCCCACCTCTGGTGCAGGGAGCAATGGTATGATGAACGCCAAGACCTCCTCCTATGGGCCTTGGACCTCATCTTCCTTTTATGATGATAATCTTGGGAGGATGGGGAAGAAAAGGAAGAGTAGGAGTTGAGGATGAAGAGTAGCATGGTCTTCTTTTCAGATGTGGGGATCTCTCTACCTCCCAAGATGATTTATGTGTCGTGGAGAGAAAGCAGGTCAGGATGGGGGTAAGTCGTCAGTACCTCCACATTCTGAGCAACAGTGGGACCTCAAATAGCTAGGGATTACCTGGAGGGGGGTATCAACACTCCTAGCAATCATGATTTGTTGGTCCCCATCCCTCCCACCCAAGAGTCAAGGAAGACCTAGAGAGGAGTACCACCAATGCTCATGGAAGACCAGTCCTTCTGTAGCTGTAAGAGAGAAGCTATTTTCTTAGCCTCTTCATCATCTAAGTGGGAATGAGTCAGTTTGGTAGATGGTGACTTGCCTTTCTCAGAAGTAAAAGTACTAAGGGGGGGGGGAGGATGTGAGATGGTCACTGGACGATGGAAGGTTCAGCATAGCTTAGCATCATTTTCTGCATGGATCCCTGATCTAGCTGGAGAACTTTTCTTAAGCTTTCTATGGCTCCTACTATAATGCTCCCACTAGGGAGAAGACCAAGCAGCACATTTATCATAGGGTAAATCATGTGTACATTCCCAACCTCTACAAGAAGTGCTCACAGAATGAGGATCTACTGCAGTGGGGGGACATAGATTTAATTTAACAAGGTTAGGCCCAACCCCTGCAGCAGTGTTGGCCCTATTTATTCTCCATGTTAGAGAACATACAGGGACAAAACAACACACAACAAAAAACAAGAAAAAAACTTAAAAGTCAGACACTCACATTGTCACACATGGAAAAACACTAAGGATTAGGATAAGAATACTCGGCCAATCCGAAGAGGTGGAAGGTACAGAACAGTGCAAACTCAGAATTGTAACATGCCTGAAGGAACAATGGATGTCATCAGTAGGAGAGAATGGATAACCCCCTCTCCCACCCCCCCACATCTCCACCAGATTATTTTCCTTGTTAGTCAGTTCACAGCTGGGCTATTGCATTCGCTATAGGCTACTCTATGTATGAGGCTACAGTTTGTATATATACCTGGAAAAAATAGGGCTTCTCATTGATGTCACCTTTAGGTTCTGTACAGAGTATTTTTAGTTTGCATTGTCCGTTCCATGGAGTATTCTTCACCAGGACGACATGCGTATATTTTAACAAGGATGTTTTATCCTGAGGAGGACATATCACTGAAATATTCAAGAATCTTTGTCATCAAAATGTTGTATACTCATATTGAATGCAAATGTCCCTGGGCACAAAAAGTGTTACGTTACCTTGAATCCAATTCATATGTTTAAGTGCACATTCATTTTGGACTCGTCTTGAGATTCATATATATATATATATATATATATATATATATATATATATATATATATATATATATATATATATATATATATATTATTCTTATGCTGTGGTTTTCATAGCCAGTAATCTCCCGTGTGTATGTGTGTATTGTCGTATACTGTGTGATCTTATGTTCAGATGCGGCGTATGCTGTAAAAGAAGCTAAGCGTGAATTCACGGTGATTAAGCGCTGTATGGTTTTGAGAGGGCTGACGTGTCGTCGAGCTGAGAGAAGACTGAAGAGGTCGTTGTTCATTGTATAGAGGCAGCGTTTGTTTAGTCAGTTTTCAAAACTTGCTGAGACTATCACCTTCTCCATTAGTGGACAAGGCACATGGGCGCGATCAAAAACATTGTGGGGGTGGAAAGATTCCATTATTAAAAGTTGCCTAATGTCGTTCAGGAATATTATTAAACGTGTTTTCCATTCTTATTATAATAACTAGAGATTCTCTTGTTCTGAAACTATGTAATGATAAATATTAGTGTTAACTGTAATTCCACTTTGTCTCTAATTATCATTTTAAAGAGTTTTAAAATAAAAACATCGTCTGGGACCTGTTCTTTCCACCCATAGACTGTGCCCTCTGCATCTAAAAGGGGCCCACGCTCAGAGACCAAAAAGCGTTGTGGAAAGGGCTGGATCACTCGCCTCCGCGTCTCTCTCTCTCTCTCTCTCTCTCTCTCTCTCTCTCTCTCTCTCTCTCGCTCGCTCGCTCTCGGGATTACGAATGTCCCGTTTTAATGTAATTGATATTTTGGTAGCAGTGGTCACTCATATTCTTTAACTGTTTTAATTCCTTAGTAAATGTGTCTGAGCCATCCTGAACAGTGTATTTTATTAAGTGTGTGTGTAACGGCGCCTGGTTAAAGATCTGAAGCATTTGGTACCAAAGGTATTGTAATATAGTTATTGAGTTTCAGTGCACTGAAAAATAATATCTGCAGTGGTTATATGTAAAGATACCTTTTCACTTTTATTATTTTTCGTGTTATATGTTTTATGCTTTATCTTTTGAAGATTATCTTTTATACATATATGTGATGCGTTGCTATTACTAATTTTTGCTTTACATTTTGATATTTAATCTTTTTTGCAAAACATGTTCTGTCTTTTGTCTCCACATTTTTATATGATTGATTTATTTGCCTTATTTTCGTTTATCGTAGGAGATTAATTTTACTTACTGTATATTTCCTTTCAATCAAGTTTTGTTATTTAACAATTTAAATCTTTCTTGAATAATTTTTATGAATTAATAAATTAATTTCTGATTTAATTTTGACTGATGATTAATTCAGATTTAGTAATTTGTTTTGTTTCGAGTAATAATAGATTTCCCTGAGACTGTTAAATGTCATGTATAATCTTTGAATTTAGAAATAGAATTTTGTATTAAAATATTATATGAGTTTCATTCATTGACCCACCAGTAATTTTTATTTGAATTAGAGATAGAGTGGTAAATGGATGTTTTTCCTTCAAGTAATTGAAGTGAGGCTCCGAATTAGGGAAATTAAATAAATAGAAATACTTGAACTTTATAATTCACTAATGGGTGATCTTATGCGTTTTACCTCACCTGTTTAACGAACTTTATCTGCTTTCTTTCATGATTGATAAGTTTTATAAGGATCACTATTTGCCTTTAGAGAAATCAGTGCGTCTTGTATGTGTGATAAGGGTTCAGGTGTCTGGCTTTTGTGAAATTAACTATAATTTGAATAAATATGGTAGGATTTGGTAATCAAATATCGCAGATACCAGGTTTGATTTAAAGAACAGACACTGGACACTCCGGGGTCTATATATAAATGGTGCACTAGACTCCAGGACAAGCTTACTTAGATATCAGGTTTGATTTGAAAAGACAGATCCTGGGCGATTTCCCCATATATAAGTGGTGCCCAAGACCTGGGAAAACAGATCACAAATATCACTCTGGTGTATACTGGTGGTGTTAGGGACATATTTTATTACGAGTGACCATATAGTTCTTTTATTTTGTGAAGAGTGACCATATAATAATTGTTCTTTGCATTTGGAAGAGTGACCATATAATTGTTTTTGCAATTTATTGTATTGAATTGTATATATTGAATTGTTAATTCAGTAACTGAAAAAATGGCTCTATTCAACGTTCAGGAGTTTAGCAAACCCACTCCATCCAAGAGTTATCTGAAATCACTCTGACTAAAGCACAGTGGAGTGAATGCAGTAGCATGTGGTGGTCAGGTGTCTGCCAGCGCCAAGGTAAAGAGCACAAATGTCAAATTCATTAAGTCTGAAAGTGATGGACTCTGGTAAAATAGATGAAGAGCTCGGAGAAGCTCAAGAATTGTTGACACAGCTGAGGCAGAACATAGATAAACATGGGCAAAGAAAAAGAAAGAGTGATACTGAAGCAAACTTAGACATCTAGAAGCAGAAGGAAATTTGATTAAGCTGAAGATGCAGGCTGAAAGAGAAAAAATGCAGGCAGAAAAGAGAAAGAAGACAGAGAAAAACGAAAGAAAAGAAAGAGAAGAAGAAAGCTGCTGAAGAATTAAGAAAATAGCGGAAGAAGAGAAATAGCTAGACACAAGAGAGAGATGGAAAGGTTGAAAGCTACGGCTGAATTGCCAGTAACACCTTCTAATCCTACTCAAGGTGATTCAGACCCTGTATTTGATGTAGCAAGAGTGCAGAAGTTGATTTAGAAGTTTACAGAAGAAGCTCCAGATGAGTTTTTGATCACTTTGAAAAAAAGTGGCTGCAGGAATAGGATGGCCAGAGGATAAATGGTAGGTCTTCATTGATGTTCTCATTGGAAAAGGAAGAAGTGCCTATTTAGCCTTATCCAGCTGAGCAGTGTAAAGTACAGAGTACTTAAACACGTGTGTGCTACAAGTTTACAGATGACCACTGAATATTATAAATGAAAGATTCAGATCTTTTGAAAGATGACCAGATAACTTTTTCTTGGGTTATGCGTACAAAGTAAGAAAGATGTTTTAAACGATGGTTGGAGGCTGCTAAAGTTAAAACATTTGAAGATCTTGAAGAATTATTTGTCCTTGAACAATATCTTAGGGGAATTCCTGAACACATAAGAGCCTATTTGCGAGAGAGAGAGGTGAATAAACTTGACAAAGCTGCTACACTCAGTGAGGACTACAACATTATAAGCAGCAGGAAGGGCTATAATGTCAAAAATTGATGCCAGAATCAACGCACAGGTTTTAGGTCTCATCCAAATTTCAGGAGCAGATTTAATGGGAATCCTACAAGTGGTAATACCAAGTCATTTCAGGGTAATATCCCTCAACCAAGCTAATGTAAAATCCTCATACCAATAATGTTGCAGAGCAATTACAGAAGCCTAATGTTGTCTGCTACAAAGTGTGGAAAGAGCAAGGACACTTCAGTTTAGAGTGTCATCAGACACATTGGCCGTCCAAACCAGTTGGTCAAGCCAGGCAAATGACCAGGTGGAAACAGACTGCAAAGAACAATGTGGGGGGAGGAGTCCAGCTCCAGTGAGCTGAGACTAGAAAACAAGCTGAATGTTTAGCAGCCAGGTAAAATGTAATAGTAGTGGTGGCTGAGAGTTTGGGCTTTTAAGCCATATGTCTATGAGAGATGCGCTGACAGCCAGGAGGAGTGTGCGAGGTACCAGTCAGGTGTTTACACATGATACAGGGGGCAACCATGGTGTGGTAGTCCGTGGTGCTCACCCCGTTGGAGGAGAATCTTACAGGAGATTCTGTTATTTTTGAAGGGTATAGGAGGAGAAAGTACTCCTATATGCACACACCTGTCATGTGAATTGGTGACAGGAGATGTTGATTTTGCTGTAAAGGACTCACTAGTATTTGAAGGTGTACATGTTCTGTTAGGGAATGAAGAAGTTGGTAGTGTGCCATTTGTTCCCTTGACTCCTATAGTGACAGATAAACCATTGAGGATTAGTCCTCTGATAGATTTGGAAGAATAACTACCTATTTCCTAAGCTGTGACTACTAGGAGTATGAAGAGGACTATGCCTGTAAGTGAAAAGTTGGTTTACCACTCAAGGAGGATCTTTGAGCTTGGAAGAGAGTTGTTCCAGAGAAATGATACTTCCCTAGTGACCAGAAGAGATTTCCCAAAGAAGAAGCTGTCGTCCTGAAGGGCTCTGAGTAGTCAAGATGTTCCTGGGGATAACAGTGAAACTACAGTAGCTGAGTTAGCAGATACTGAGAGCTCAACCAGAAGTTGGTCAGGTGACCAGGGAGAAGCCTAATGGACCTACAGAAAAGGATGTATCCTTAGCTGAGCTGTTTTTCAGAGTTGTTGATCAAGAAGAGATGCAACAAACTCCTACCTGTTGTTATTATCTGAAGGAGTATGCTGATGAGAAAGCATAGACCTGCAGATATACCGGAAGAATGTGAATAAGTGAATATCATCAAATTTTGATCCAAATCCATTGAGGAAGCAAGTAGTAGCAGTAGCTCATGAGTCTGGACATTTGGGATTGGGAGAGACTGTGGAAGACCATGAAATATTTTTTCTGGCCTGGACTTCACAAAGATGTTAGCAAGTTCTGTCAAGGTGTCATACCTGCCCAGATAGCTGGAAAGCCAAATGAAACCATTCAGAAAGCCCCTACAACTAACTAGAAGTTGAGAGAGCCCTTCAGCAGGGTGATTATAGATAGTTGGACCACTGCCGAAGACAGAAGAAGGGTCATGAGTATCTGTGGTTTGATGATGTGTCCTGTGACAAGATATCCTGAGGCAATCCCTGTTAGAAGCATATCCTGCCAAGATAGTTGCTACAAACTAGTGGAGTTTTCTCAAAGTTTGGGATACTGAAATTGTACAAAGTGATAGAGCACCAATTTTACTTCCAAGCTATTTCAGGATGTGAGTGAACTTGTTAGGAGTGAAACAACAGTTGTCCACTAAAGTATCTTCAGAGACTCAAAAAGGCCTTGGAAAGGTTTCACCAGACATTAGTAATGCGGCTAAGTATTGTTCTGAGTCAGGCAGAGACTGGGATGTTGGTGTACAATTGATGTTGTTTAGAAATTAGGAATGCTTATCAAGAAAGCAGGTTGTTCACCTAACGAGATGATTTTTGGTAGAGAAGTGAGAGGGCCGTTGAAAATTCTTGCAGAAAATTGGGAAGAAAATCAAGTGGAAATCCAAGAGTATGTAAAAAAGAACTTGAGGAAAAAGTGGAAAGGGATTAGAAAATTCTCTTTAGAAAATCTGAAACTGAGTCAAAGAAAATGAAAGGAGATATGATGAAGACTAAGTAGAAGTTTTGAGTGTTGGTCAACAAGTATTTAGTGTTTTTACCTGTCAAGAGATTTCCCTTTCCAACAAGTTTCAAGGTCATGCAAGATAATTGAGAGGTTAGGAAGTGATAGAACTTATGTAATTGAAACACCAGAGAAAGACAGGAACGAAAAGGAAGATACATGTAAACCTCTTAAAACCTTACTTCTCAGAAACCAAAATGGAAACTGTGTCAATAACTTGAACCAACTTCAGCCAAGAGACAGCGATGGATATGGTGGGAGCTGAAAGCAAGATGAATAATTCTTCAATTTTTGGAAAATTTGGAGGATAACTTCAGAAACATTTGAGTGTTAGTCAGGTGGTGGATTGTGGAAGTGATTAGAAGCTTCACAGAACTATTTGCAGATGTACCTCGGTGTACTGATCTGATCAAGCATGAGATCAAGATCCAAGAAGATGGCAGACCATTCAAACAGAGAGCTTATCGCCTATCACCTTATCATCGAGATGTTTTGAAGAAAGAAGTTGAATATTTGTTACAGCATGGATTAGCAGAACCCAGTTCAAGTCATTACAGTTCTCCATGTGTGTTAGTGAAGAAACCTGATGGCTCATTTAGGATGTGTACTGATTATAGGAAACTGAATTCCATCAGTGTGGCTGACAATTATCCCTTGCCTCTTATAGATCAGTTACTTGATAATGTTGGACAAGCCAAGTTTGTCTCCAAGATAGACTTGTTGAAGGGATGCTATCAAATTCCTTAGATGAGAGTGCTAAATTGTATCAGCTTTATTATAAAGCACGGACTGTATCAGTATACTGTTCTGCCATTTGGTCTGATGAATGCACCTGCAACGTTTCAGCAGTGATGGATCAACTGCTAGGGTCCATAGACCGATGAGTGTATATCTGGATGACATAGTCATTTACTCTACAACATGGGAAGAACATCTGAGTCTGAGGAAAGTTTCAGAAACTAAGGAAGCAAGGACTAACAGTCAACCTAGAGAAGAGTGAGTTCGGAAGGCAACTGTGCAGTATCTTGGGTTTGAAGTTGGGAAAGGCCTTCTCGCTCCAGTAAGCGCTAATGTAGAGGGTATCCATAAGGCTACCACCTACTACTAGAAAACAGTTACAGAGATTTTTGGGCATGGCAGGATTCTATCGGCGTTTCTGCCAGATTTCTCAGCAGCCCCTTAACAGACTTAACTAGTCCCAAGCTAAGTTTGTTTGACTACAGAATGTCAGAATCCTTTGAGAAGGTAAAAGCCATTTTAACTTCAAGACCAGTTCTTCGGGCTCCAGACTTCAATAAGAAATTTGTGATACAAGTTGATGCCTCTGACTGTGGAGTGGGCTGTATGCTTCAAGAAGATGAAAGTGAACTTTTTGCATCACGTATGTTTCATGTCTTTGAAACTGAAAAAACATCAGAAAGTGTATTCCACAATAGAAAAGAAACTCTAGCGTATCCTAACATTGAAAAAGTTTGAAGTGTATGTGAACAGACGCCTAGGAATGAAGAGATTTTAGTGCTGTCTGATCACAATCCGCTCACGTTTTACAGCGGATCAAGAATCACAACCAAGACTCTTTCTAAGTGGTCTCTGTGCTTGCACCCCTATAATATTAGGTACAGCATATCTCGGGTAAGAACAATGTAGTTGCTGATTACTTATCCCGTTGTGAATGATTGGATTCAACCCGGGGATAACCAATCTTCTTGGGGAGAGTCTTATCTCATGGTTTCATAATGCAGTAATCTCCCGTGTGTATGTGTATTGTCGTATACTGTGATCTTATGTTCAGATCTTGCGTATGCTGTAAAGAGCGCTTCATGAGATTCACGGTGATTAAGCAGCTGTATGGTTTGCGAGAGGGAAGGCGTGTACGTCGAGCTGAGAGAGACTGAGAGTCGATTGTTATTGTATAGAGGCAGTTTGTTTAGTCCAGTTTCAAAACTTGCTGAGACTATCACCTTCTCCATTGATGGACAAGGCACTATGGGCCACGATCAAAAACATTGTGGGAGTGGAAGATTCCGTACAAAAGTTGCTAATGTCGTTCAGGAATGTTATTAGAAGCGTGTTTTCCATTCTTATTATAATAACTAGAAGATTCTCTTGTTCTGAAACTATGTAATGATAAATATTGAGTGTTAACTGTAATTCCACTTTGTCTCCTATTATCATTTTTATAGAGTTTTAAATAAAAACATGCGTCTGGGACTTTCTTCTTTCACCCATAGACTGTGCCTTCTGCATCTAAAGGGCCCACACTCCAGAAGAGACCAAAAAGCGTTGTGGAAAGGGCTGCGTTTCCGCTCAGCGTCTCTCTCTCTCTCTCTCTCTCTCTCTCTCTCTCTCGCTAAGCTGCATTCCTTCGCTCGCTCTCGGGATTACGAATGTCCCGTTTTAATGTGATGATGTTTTGGTAGACGATGGTCACTCATATTCTTTAACTGTTTAATTCCCTTGACGATATGTCTGAGCCATCTGAACAGTGTATTTTATTAATTGTGTGTAACGGCGCCTGGTTAAAGACCACGAAGCATTTATTACCAAGGTATTGTAATATAGTTATTGGGTTTTCAGTGCACTAGAAAACATATCTGCAGTGGTTATATGTAAAGATACCTTTTCACTTTTTATTATTTTTCGTGATATATGTTTTATCACTTTATCTTTTGAAAAATTTTTTCTTTTATACATATATGTGATGTGTTTGCTATTGCCTTAATTTTGCTTTACATTTTTTGATATTTAATCTTTGCTAGAGTATATTTCTGTCTTTTGTATCCACATTTTTATGATTGATTTATTTGCCTTATTTTGTTTAATACGTGGGAATTAATTTACTTACAGTATATTTCCTTTCAATCAAGTTTTGTTATTTAACAATTTAAATCTTTCTTGAATAATTTTTATGAATTAATAAATTAATTTCTGATTTAATTTTGACTGATGATTAATTCAGATTTAATCCAATTTTTGTTTCGAGTAATAATAGATTTCACAGAGACTGTTAAATGTCATATAATCTTTAGTTAAATAAATTTTAATATTTAAAATATTATATCAGAGTTTCATTCATTGACTACCAGTAATTTTTATTTGAATTGGGATAGAGTGGTAAGTGAGATGTTTTCCTTCAAGTAATTGAAGTGAGCTCGAACAGGAAATGGAATAAATAGAAATACTTGAACTTTATAATGTTAATGGAGTGATGCCCTTAGATTTTACCTCACACCTGTTTAACAATTTATCTCTTTCTTTCATGATTGATAAGTTTTATAAGGGATCACTGTTGCCTTTAGAAATCAGTCTCGTCTTGTATGTGTGATGAGGTTCAGGTGTCTGGCTTTTGTGGGGTAACTATAATTGTTGAATAAATGGTAAGTTTGGTAATCAAATATCAAGAAGCACTTAGATACCAGGTTTGATTTAAAGAACAGACACTGGACACTCCAGGGTCACCATATATAAATGGTGCACTAGACTCCGGGACAAGCACTTAGATATCAGGTTTGATTTGAAGAACAGACACTGGACACTTCGTCACACACACACACACACACACATATATATATATATATATATATATGTATATATATATATATATATATATATATATATATGTGTTGATAATGTGTATGTATATATATATATATATATATATATATATATATATATATATATATTTTACAATATATATATGAAACTTAAGACGAGTCCAAAATGAATGTACGCTTAAACATATGAATTGGATTCAAGGTGACGTAACACTTTTTGTACCCAGAGACATTTGTATTCAATATGAGTATACAACATTTTGATGACAAAGATTCTTGAATATTTCAGTGATATATCCTCCTCAAGATAAAACACACTTGTTAAAATATACGCATGTCGTCCTGGTGAAGATTACTCGTGGAATGGACAATGCAATCTATATAATTTATATATATATATATATATATATATATATATATATATATATATATATATATATATATATATATGTGTATGTGTGTGTGTGTGTGTTTGTATGTGTGTGTGTGTTTGTGTATACTGTATATATATATATATATATATATATATATATATATATATATATATATATATATATATATATACATACATACATACACATACATACATACATACATAAAGTTAGCCTTCTGATTCTAAACAATTTTGGTGGCTGTGCAGTTCTGGTTGCGACACACCACAGTCCATCAGCCTGAGTTCGAGGCAGGAACCTGATAATCCAAGTACTGATTCATTACTTAGATGGTGGGTCAGATGAGATGGTGGGTCAGATGAGGAAATCGATTTACCAGGAAATGGGCGAGTCGTTTCCTTCTGTTTGACTGAAGTCTGGTCTCTCACGGTGACCTGATTAAATTTTGTGGATTGTAAAAATGACATTCGTGAAAGATTGTAAGTTGTCCGTTCATGAACGTCTCTGTTACTGTGGCAAACTCTTGCAACTTTTCATTCGTAGCTTTGCCAGCTTTCTTAACTATTGTAATTTTGGCGATTTTCAATATAAACGCTTTGTATTTGTTCGTAAAATCATTTTTTTTTAATCTCACTCTACTTGATCCTTGAAAAGAATAATTGTCTTTCACTCTTCATCTTGCATCCTTAGAGGACTCGTCGTCTGTGTGTCTGCATTCGCTTTCTTTTATATTTTCGCTCGTGGTCAATTGCATCTCAGTTGTGGGAAAATGATTTCATCATGTTATGTCTCTGCACTTTCACTTGAAATTTGACGTCTGGTTTTAAAACTGAGTCTTATGGTTTAATGAATTCAGAATGATTTAACGGACGTAATGTATTTAGTAACGTAGATGAGTATAAATGTACATCAGAATGTTCATTGCAATGTTAGTCTCGATAGTTCTAGAAGGTTGTGGACTGATGTGAGGAATGATGTTGCCATTTGGTAGTAGTTGCCAAGTTGTGTTATTCGACCTCTGCGGGCTGCCGCTAGAGGCTAGACGTCGACGTTGAGTGACCAGATCGTTTCCGATCGAGTTTACAGCTCTGCTGTTGTTGCTGTTTATAGCTATTATTTGACATTTAGGAGACTTGGATTCTCACAAGAACTCACCATAATGACTACCACTTTTTCATCTTCGTTTCATTTCCATGTATGATGTATCGTGTGTCTGTCAGACATTTGTAACTGGGCACACGTGTTCGTAGATCAGATCTCTTGTATGACTGTTAGCTCCTGTAATCTTTTGTTTGGAGAGCACTTCGTGTAGTCTGAAACGATGTTAAGATAGCGTGATTTTATATGGTTAAAATATGCAAGTCCTTCCATAACGGATTGTCTACTCAATATATTTGCTTAGACACTCGCTATCTTATATTCTAGATTCGTATTTCTTATAGGCTCTGCTATATTTACAGTTCACCGACATATACAAAGAACCCCAAGAAATGGAGTTGAACGGTTCCGACAGTGAAGCCAGTTTCTTAAGGACTAGTCGGGGAACCACATATACAATTGCATGCTAGAATGCAAGTTCAGCACATGCAAACAGTTTAAAATAGCCATCGACACTTGTGAGAGGTAGGTAGAGCTTTTTTGAGAGAGAGAGAGAGAGAGAGAGAGAGAGAGAGAGAGAGAGAGAGAGAGGAAGGGTGTTCTACCATACATCTTGCTTTCCCGAGACACCTGTCGTTAATTATTTCGTATCGTTTATTGTCATTTGGGCTAGATTTAACCACGCTTTTCAATAATAATATGTGCCTTTTACATATATGTTTTGAAATACATGGATCAAGTTTGTACACTCTTAGGCTGATTTTCAGATTCTTATCAAAACTTTCTTTTGCTACATTAGAGACAGTTATAGTTCTTTCAAACTGCAATCTCGTTATATCTGTTATTTATATTTATAACATTAACAAAATATGCGCTGTTATCCTGTTCATAATTCCTCATTTTTTATGTTGTTCAATTCTTCTTTTCAGTGATTTATCTGTATGACCAGCAGAATAAGTACGTAAATTACATAGACTTTGATATACACATCCCTGGACCCTTAGTATCGTCAAGAGTTCTTTATAAGTTCTTTTTTATATTAAGCAGTTGTTTGTACTATATGTTTCTCTGCTGTTTCACCATAAAGTCTTTTTTTGCCGTTCTCAGTGGATCGGGTAATGAGATGTGAGAATATCTTAATTTTTGTCTGTATCCTTAATTTTAGCATCAGTTTATCATGATGTAGATGTTATTAGGAATATAGACAAAAAATTATACAATCTAGAGCAGCAGATAAGTAGAAAAATCTTCAGTTTGTGATACAAGCATGAAATTTGGTACAAGTGCTCATTTTAACCTCCTCTTTTGAAAAATCTGCGTGTCCACGCAAAATTTCAATTTGGCAACCACTTTTCAAGATGGCCACTATTTGTTTTGATTTCTGACAGTTTGAGTAAATCATTGTTGAAATAAATACATCAGTCATTATTCAGATAATGTCTTCCTGGGTAGAAGAGTTAACTGAAGATACCACCAGAGCTCCTACTACTATATTTACCATTGTGTAGAGATGGCGTACAGAATGGCTGCCATGAAACATTTTACTTGATAACTGCAACTAAGAAAGATAGAGGCATGAAATTTTTATCTGTGCCTATATTTATGAGGCCAGAGAATCTGTTTCTAGCATTTCTATTGTATTATTATCAATATTACACCTTGGAAAGGGGTCCCATAATGCTACTGAAAAGTATACAAGCACAAGATTATAATGGGGTGTGATAACAAAGTATCCTATCTATGTTCAAGTACTGTCTCAATGTCTTCTTTTAAGCCTGAAATGAACACAAGACTTTAAAAATGCATGGGGTCCCCCTTTAGTGTGACAAAATTCTCATTCAGATGTAACTGAAGCATCATTTGAAACATTATAGTTACACCTCACATTATGATTACACCTTACATTTGCAGCTACACAAAGCTGTGCATGTAAGCCCAAGCCAGTAGCATTTTTGGACTTGAAGGAAGCAAGGGGGATATTTGTGAAGGAGTCAGGTAGCTCAGGTACAGATTTTGCCCTTTCTGGCCCAAACTGTACTGACTGATGCTCTTTCCCCCAGTTGTCTTTGGCAGGGTGCTGGAATACCGAAATGCTGGCCCCATGAAAAGAGGTAGCCGTGGTTGCTGAAGGGTTGTGATCGATGTTGTCCATGACCGCAGCGGTAAACAACTCCTTTCTCAAGACAGGTGGACAGACTACACACTCTTCCATATACTTGGTGACAGTGGCACCTCCCAGTCAGGCTGATGTCTCCAGCACCCTGTCATAGGAAATGCTCATGCCATGATCATGAAGCATTTCTACCAGGTTTATCTTCCTGGTTTTGGCATAGATAGCCATGCCCATGAACACTAGAAAAGGATTTTCCCTATCCTTTTAATGTCGATGTACACTTGCTCTTTCCTTCTGTTTTGAGAAGCAGTTGTACTGCAGGAGCTGAGCAATAGCCAGGTCTGACTTTGATGAGCCAAACCTTAGCTGTGACTTTATGTGTGCTCCAAGTCCGACCATACTAGTGAACTGGAGTAGACTTTGAGATATGGCATCACTGATGCATCCTTCACCAAAGGTTCTGTCAAACCTGGACTGATGATCCAGAATATGCTTCCTTAGTATCTTTGCTGCTTAAGCAATCACAAGTGTATCTGAGTAGTCAGATGCCTGAGATAGGACGAAAGTTACATCTTTCTGCAAGGCAAGTAGCACACTTCCTCCTTTCGTGTGTGCTTCTAATTCAGGGATTTTTACTAACAATTTGTCCTTTAATCTTGTTGTGTTTGTAGTGGGTGAGACAGTGCCCAATTGTTCCAGGCACTACTGGTATAATTGGGATATGTCTGCAAGAGGAAATATGGTAGGACTGTCCAGACTTAAGCTGGTTTCAGTGATATAATTAACCAGCTCTGATAGAACCAGTGGATATGCATCTGGTTCTTCACTGTGACATCCCCCTCGATATGGGACCACCTTGACATGGTGAGGGGGCTTTTGAACCCCAGGAATATGTTCCTGGGTTTGAGTCCAAGAGTCCCATATATCATTATACAGATGTTTGGATTAATTTTTGTGGAATTTTCCACTTTTGCTAAAATTTATAGGACCTGATAGATAGGAAAAAATATCATAGCTGGGATTGGGTTTATGTCCGAAGCTAAATAGTGAGAACTGTGGTAGGACCATCAACTGCCTGATAATGTTCAGACCTGAGAGTTATCAGATTTATAGGGCAAAGGCAGAACTATTCTTTAGGGCTGGACCACGGATTCCAGGGGTGTCTGGTTCTGGGGATAGTACTCTCGGCATTCTATCTGGTTTGCCCATAACATGATTAGGGTGGGGTTGATTGTATTCTTGTAATACTCTCAGTCCTAGCAAGGAGGTTTGGCTTACACATAGGTCACTCTGATCATGTTGTGCCATCCCCTATGGGGTTGGGTAGGGAGCGGACATTTGGGAGTCAGTTCTCACTTGTGCCATTGGTGGAAGAATAAAACTCCATGAAAAGCTGATGATATCTTTTTAAGGTTTTCAGGTTAATTTTTTTCTCTCCCTCAAATCTGTATGCTAAGTGAAAATAAAGATTCGAGTACCCCTGGGCCCTTTGATGGTAGTGACTCGGCACAGTTGACAACCTCTGGAACCTCCTCTAACAACCTTTCTTTAGAAAAAAACAAAAAAGAATCCAAATGCAATCACACTGGAACCTTATGCTCCAGTACACAACAAATCCAAAAGAAGTAAATATCGTGTCAACCCAACCTTGACTCATTTTGACTCCCCCTTTGGGAGTGGAAGCTGGTCAAGGTTTCTAACCATGGAAACAGAACAACAAATTTCAGCCCTGAAGTTGGAAAACTTCTTATTAAAAAGACACTCAATTACAGAAATGTCGTTCAGACAAATAAAAATGAAGACTTGGCTTATAGAAGCCACAACAAAAAACCAGTCTGAAGACTATCTATCCATAAAAAAGTATTGACAATGTGACTGTAAAAGTTAAGAAGCATGACACTATAAACAGCATTCAGGGTACTATTGTACTTCCTGAAAATAATGATGAACCGGTTGATAAGAATATGCTGTTGGACTCTCTTAAAATGAGATATACCAAAGTCCAAGATTGTGAGGTATATGTAATACCAAGTAAACAGAATCATAAAGTATTAAGAATTGCAAAAATAAAATTTGAGGGTCAAGATTTACCTCAAAAAATAAAAATTTTGGGCCAAAATAGAGAACTGAGACTTTATGTTTCAAAGCCACTACAATGTCAAAATTGTTGTAAATATGGACACATGAAGAAAAACTGTCAAAATAAACCTATATGTGCTTATTGTGGATCTGATGAACATGCCACACAATGGAAATGTAGTGAGCCAAAATGTGTAAACTGTGGACAAGATCATTATGCAAGGTCCAAAGAATGTATGTACTATATATACAATACAGAATTGAAAGTGTTACAAGAACGAACAGGGATTTCTATAAAAGAGGCTAAGTTGGAATTAAAAGTGAGAGGAATTCAAGATCCATCTAAGAAACATACATATTCTTCAATAACAGTGCTAGGCTTCTAGCCTAGACTTGTCATTTTATCCTAATCCTTCAGGCCAGCCTTATGAGAGCTGATAGTCAGCTCAGTGGTCTGGTTAAACTTTTTTAATAATAATAATAAAAATTCACTGTGACATTGTTCTTTCTCAAGATTTCTGAGATGGGCCCTCTCCCTATTGTAAAGGCCAGTGAGACACACAAGATGGTATTTCAGCTCTTGTGCAATTGCACCACCTGCACCTAGTTTCACCAAAGTGTGTGAGTGCACTCATTTAGTCTCCTGTTCAGATTCATGGTCATTACTTGTCGAAGATCTGATACAGGAGCCACATTTTCACGAAAAATGCATGCTTCATTGTCATGCCTCATTCGACACTGTTTAGCGTGCTTTTCCTGTGGTTCACTACCTTCAGCTGTCTTTGTTTTCTTGCACGATCAAGTTTTGCATTATTAAACATGACCCTACAGCTCTTGTGGTATTTTGCCATGTTTTGTTGCAGTGTTTCCTCTATGGCACTGCCTTCATCCAGCCTTGCTGTGTCAAAGTTAAGAAGCATTTCACCAATCTCCTGGACCAGTGGCACATTGGTTGAAATCATTACATACCCATCATGTTCAGGATTATGATGCACAGAGGCTGAGGTGAAGTTAGACCTTCATTTTTCTTGTCTTCCTGGCAAAGACAACCTTTGCTCCAGTTGGCCTTCCTTTTGCCTATGATTGAATTTACACTTGCCATTATGAGCTCTTGACTAAGGCCGAGGGGCTATCCTTTTACCACCTAAATCTGATATGCACATTGATATATGGGATACAGCTAGGTTCGGTCACCCTACACCTAGCCCAATCATTCATCCAGTGCCATTTAAGTCCCGTGTGATCTGTACATCACACAGGTAAGTACATGAACAAGCCATGTAGAGCCCCACTTACCCATGGCTTCATCTCTCCCGCGCTGGCACCTCCTGTCAATTCAGGCGCAGCTGTCTCTGTATATATACTTTCTACCAGCTAATTGATATTGGGCTATTAGACAGCATTTGGGACACTAAACTACTGAACTACACTAAAGCAAAGCTAGGTACAGCATAAGTAAAGCAAGATTAGCTGACATTGAACCCCATGCTGAGTTACACAGCAGTGAAGTTACCAATGTGCCCTGGCTGTGCACTGACATTCACTCTTTCAAACTAAAACTAAAGATAAAACCACCACATAAATTGTATATTGACTTGCATACTATTATATTGAACAGGAAGACGTTTTTCCATGCCTACTGAATCCTGAGACGCGATTATTTAAGGTTTTTGGCTGCCACTTTGGATGCCATCATTCTTTATATATATGCTATATGAAATCTTTAACAGAAATACATTTTACTTTTGCTTGGTGACCCTGCCTAAAATGTGTATAACCAAAACAAATGCATAAAAACATGACCAGAGGCACATGAGTCTCATGTTAAAACCTTGACTATCAGTCATCTTCAAAAACGGCAGCCATTTTGGAATTCTGAATGGACACCAAGCAATTTTCAAAAAGTGGCCTATGGAGAAGATATGTACCAAATATCATACTTGTATCATTAACTGAAGTATTTTAGTGACAAAATTATTTTATCTGCTGCACTATCGTTTGCCTGCATCTTGGCATACATCATAGGAATTTCTTATGCCATTGGAAAATGTCTTAATGGAAGAGCCCGGCCAGAAACATAACTTCCTCTTTTTACTTGAAATATATAT
Source organism: Macrobrachium rosenbergii (assembly GCF_040412425.1). NCBI lineage: Eukaryota > Metazoa > Arthropoda > Malacostraca > Decapoda > Palaemonidae > Macrobrachium > Macrobrachium rosenbergii. Next base: position 5,085,612 of record NC_089782.1, read on the forward strand.
ATATATATATATATATATATATATATATATATATATATATATATATATATATATATATATATATATATACATCTGTACATACATACATACATACATACACATGCATACATACATACATACATACATAAAGCATAACTCAAGAAAAGGGCATCTATAGTTTTACTTATGTATATCTGCATACTAATAAACTCAAACTCATAAAAAACACTATATATTTATATATATGTGTGTGAGTGCGCCTATATAATATATATATATATATATATATATATATATATATATATATATATATATATATATATATGTATGTATATATATATATATATATATATATATATATATATATATATATATATATATATATATATATATTCTTATGCTGTGGTTTCATAATACATAATCATACATGATTTTGTTTCACATATGCCGTAAAAGAGTTAGCGTAAAGTTAGTGGTTAAACGACGTATGCGTTGATACATATTTTCAAAACTGCATAATGCATTCCATTGGGACTCGATCAAAACACTGTGGTTAACTTACCACGTAGATAGACGCCCATACCAGCAAAAGCGTTGTGGAAAGGAGCTGCGTTTTTCTCCGGCTCGCTCAAGTCCTGTTTTAAAATTGATATTTTGCATGTTTAATTCCTTAGGTATTAGAACAGTGTATTTTATTAAGTGTGTAATATAACAGCGCCTGGTTAAAGACACAAGCATTTGGTACAAGGTATTGTAATATATAGTTATTGGGTTTCAGTGCACTAAAATAATATCTGCAGTGGTTATATGTAAAGATACTCACTTTTTTTAATATTTTCCGTGTTATATGTTTTATGCTTTATCTTTTGACTTTTCTTTTATACTATATTTATTTTTGCTTTACATTTTTTTATATTTAATCTTTTGCAGATATATTTCTGTGTCTTTTGTATCCATTTTTATATGATTGATTTATTTGCCTTATTTTGTTTAATACTTGGGAATTAAATTACTTACAGTATATTTCCTTTCAATCAAGTTTTGTTATTTAACAATTTAAATCTTTCTTGAATAATTTTATGAATTAATAAATTAATTTCTGATTTAATTTTGATGATATTAATTCAGATTTAATTCAATTTTCAAATAATAATAATTTCCCTGAGACTGTTAAATATCATGTATAATCTTTGAATTTAGAAATAAATTTTTGTATTTAAAATATTATGTCAGTTTCATTCATTGACCCATAATTTTGATTTGAATTAGGGATAGAGTGGTAAGTGAGATGTTTTCCTTCAAGTAATTGATGTGAAATAAATAGAAATACTTGAACTTTATAATGTTAATGGGTGATGCCCTATTTTACCTCACACTGTTTATATATCTGCTTTCTTTCATGATTGATATTTTATAAGGGATCACTGTTGCCTTTATATATTTTATGTGTGATGAGGTTCACACATGTATAATTGTTGAATAAATGGTAAGTTTGGTAATCAAATATCAAGCACTTAGATACCAGGTTTGATTTAAAGAACACAACTCAACATCATAAATGGTGCTTTGTCTTTGGCTGCAGACACTTCGTCACAATATATATATATATATATATATATATATATGTATATATATATATATATATATATATATATATATATATATATACTCAAATATATATATATATATATATATATATATATATATATATATATATATATATATATATATATATATATATATATACTCACACACACACACACACACACATATAAGCACGACACAAACTCAAATCAAGCCCATGTAGTTTTCACTATCATATTCCCAATGAAGCACTGCCGAGTAGAGGTTAAATGTCTGTGCAGAAATCTTCTCATAGCCCCTTAATACACCTACCCAGGAAGCTAGCTCATCAGGAGAGCATTAAACATCTTACACACGGTGAAATATGTTAACCTGCACACTCACGTGGTTCCAAGATAAATATATACTTGGGACAGGAAGAGTAATAGACACCAACTTGACGGTTCCTACTCACTCGTTTTGAGGCTCAGAGAACCTGTGAGACGCCTTATTGTTAAATGGTTAAGTGTGTTGGCGCGGGCTCTTGCTCGTGGAGGAGCCAGTGGTAATGACACCCCTTGTCGTCAGATAAGGCCAAGTGGCTTGAGTATTCAAACAAGCTTTAGAGTGATTCCTGGGGTGAACTTTGGTCTGATCAAGGCAACAATATTTCTCCATTGTGATTATATTTTAATAAGTTATGTATTAAAGGATATGAGACATGACTCTTCTGAGTTGCATAATGCTTACTGAATTAACCTGCATAAACTGATGTTTGTTATATGGTCTCTTGCAGTTGTCATTTAATCTCAAATTGAATAAGCTAACAACAACATTGCTTTAATTGGAAACATAGGAACGATTAGTTTAATAATTCATTAATGAAAAATACATTATCCATGCCGTACCTTTCTTCTCATGCCACTGAAATTTCCTAGGGACGTCCAGATTCCTAAGGGGGCTGCTTTTATTGCTAAGAATTAATAGTTCATACCTGTCAATTTTATCACACTGGACAAAGGATGAACCACATTGCTGAAAATTTCTGCAACATTTTCGCTACATGAAACCCATTGCGCACATTGTGCCAGACTCCTCATTTTGTGCACGCTCTGTGGCCTCTTGGTCATGAAGACCCTTTTGTTCCAGTGCTGTTCCACACCTCTAAATTATACAGTCGTTTTGCTAAATTGCTATCCTTCATTGTCACCTCACAACACAGTGATCCATTTTTCACTTACTATTTTTTCCACTGTTTTTTACCTCAACACTTCTTTTGTCCTGTGTACTTGAAATTTTCTTGCCAGACAATTCATTTTGTTCCGAACTACAACCATTGCTATATCAACATCTCAAGATACAGTGACTCAGGGTGGCCACGAGAACTCAAGTTTTCTCTAGGTCCTTATATGCCAAATACACAGTTTCCCCCTTTACTTTCAAACTTCTTATGTGAGTGTTCAAAATACGCAAGAAATGTACACACACTCTTCCTTTCGTATTGCACAATTTATATATATATATATATATATATATATATATATATATATATATATATATATATATATATATATATATATATATATATATATATATATATATTGTTGCCATGAGTATTGACAGCTCTGATAAACTTACGTGATCTATAATCAATTAATAAAGGACATTGTTATGCCCTGTCGATATACATAAACAAAACAAAGGTAGAGGGTGAAACTAAGTCACTCTACTGAGACGTAAAACAGACTCAGTGAACAGTTAACTTAGTTTATTCACACTAACACCAATCAGAACAATCGAGGGGACAAATTTTTAGCTATATATGCTGAGAAATGGTTTGTATGGAAATATGCAGGAATTAATAGTGATAAGGTCAGGCGCAGTATTATAAAGGCTTTAGGCAGCCCTAAGTGAC
>NC_089782.1:5094068-5129068 GCF_040412425.1 Macrobrachium rosenbergii
TATATATATATATATTATATATATATATATATATATATATATATATATATATATATATATATATATATATATATATATATATATATATATATATATATGTGTGTGTGTGTGTGTGTGTGTGTGTGTGTATGTATATATGTATGTATATATACCTGTATATATATTTATATATATAAATATGTTATATATGCACGCACACATATATAATTATATATATATATGCATATATATATATTATATATAATTTGTAGACTTACGTGCATAATGTTGTTATAATTTGTGTTCATTATTATTATTTTGATATTTAGACAATAATTCTCGAAAATGTTATCGAATGGCTAAATGGGATAACCAGTAGGAAAGCTAAGTGGGTTAACCAGCAGCCGTAGTTCATGACCCCCTGCCGATGGTACTGAAGTTCGAATAGACAGAATAAAAACCCTGGACGTAGTGCAGTTCATAAGGAAATGAGAACTGTGCATTAAGAAAAAATCCACCGACCGACGTAAGACCTACAGGATGAGAGAGAAAGACAAATCACTGCAATGTTTTGATGATGTTGGGTAATTTGAGGCAGTGGCCTACTGCGCAGGCACAGAAATTCCCTACTTCATTTCTCATTTACCCTCCTACTCAGAATATGTAAATTATGATAAACTTCCTGGTATAGTCTTTATTGATTTTATACATTATGAGGAATGTAAGTATAAGGCTTAATTTTAATTTCTTTACTTATACAATTTTCTTCCCTTTCTATCATACCGTAGAAGATCTGGTGATTAAAACGGCATTCAGTCGTTGTAGTCCCACTACATTTCTCGTAAGTCAAGGGACAATTTTCTCCATTCCTCTTCAATATCACAATCTTTATCTAACAAATGACTGTATTTGTGTTTAAGTAAACTAAGAGAGGGAAATATACTTTACTTTCTAACACACACTTCCCCCTGGCAGGTTCGTCGCTCTCGCCGTAACGTCAAACTGTACACCAAAACAACAAAATGGTTAAAACAGTTGTGTTTTGGCATACTGTAATAGAAGTTTCTGTAAATTACAAGAAAAAAAAAAAGCAAACTCTCTTTCTGTCTTTTTGTGTCGATTATTTTCTGTAAATATCAGCCAACCCAGTATTTGTGATTTCTCCACGTCTTACTCAAATTTCTAAGACTACACTACCGCCTTATAAATTATAGGCAATGAGGCCAAATTATCGTACGTGCAGGGTAATCAACCTACGGTTGGCAACACGGTTTTCAGGGTCACGTTGACAATCTCGGGAGAGATTGCCAGTGGGAGGAAGTTCTTGGAAATTGTTTTAAAGGACTGTGAAATATGAAGAGTAATTGTGTCTAACATAGTACCATAGTAATGCGTGTGTGGTTGCAAAGCGTGTATATTATAACTGAATAAAAGTTTCTGCGAAAACATATGACGGAACTTTTGCATTTTCAGGATAAATATTTTTAACGTAAACTTCCCCTCATCTTACTGTATTTCAGTTGTGCTTAGAAGTGGGCTTTGTGAAACCTCAGCAGGTCATCGCACAGAACGCTGAAGGTTGAACAACAAGAGCCTTTGGTACACCATGACACAGTGGTGATGTCTGAGCTTCAGTCAGGCAGTAACCTGGGCTCCATCAAAGTGCCGGTCCCACCCCCTGGTCACCTCATTGATGGTGCAATCTTCATAGCGTTGTGTTCGAATCCTTGCATGAAGTTCGCTAGAATCGCATTTTATTTTTCTTAGTATTCTCACGAAACCTTATCTTTTACTTTGGTATATACGTGTTAGTATCTGCAAGCGATTACGTCTCATGTAGAGATGCCTTCTCCAGACTCGATTCCTTTCTTTATGAAGTAAGCCCAAAGTTGTTTGAAATGTTACGGGTGAGTTGTTTCTTCTTCCTTACGGGAAGCTTGGCCCGCTGCATGCAAGGAGGGCGGACCGCCTAACACATGTTATCATAAGCGGAGTTATTTCCTTTTGCTAGATTCTTTACTCTTTGATATCTGAGAGGATGCTGCTTATTCTTTGCCGAGATCGTTCCTCACCCGTTCATGGTGGTGCATTCGTGCAAGGTCTCGATTCGTGAAACCCACGAGGTTATGTACGTAGCATACTTTCTTGGATGACGTCATAGCCATGACGTCAGATGTAGGAAAGAATGGTAATTGGCTCTTCCGCTGACGCAGATTCACAAAAATTCCACCAAGAAACATGAACAAAAAATTCATCTAAAACTCGAATAAATGGTCATCAGAAAATTAATATTTAGGGGCTGTTTATGATTATCATTTATATGTATACTAATTCTGGATATAGTCCGGCTGCTGGGTTTATCAATGTAATCATTTGAGTGATTTGTCCATTTCTTCAGTGTTCAATATGGAAGCATAATTAGGTGTATCAAAGGTCATTCATCTTTGTCAAATGGGAACTGTTTGAAATCTACACAATTTTAGCGGCTCCTTTAATTTCCTTGTGCCAGAAGCTGTCGTGTCGTAGGAAATGTTTTAAAGAAATGGAACCAGTCTCATATTTTTTAATCTGTTTATCTTGCCTGCTGTTATATATGAAATTGGACATAAGGTAGACGAAAAAGTCATTGCGTGAGTGTAAAATGGCAATATGAAATCCCTCCCATATGCAGTTTAAAGTTCAACTGCATTTAATGTGCCTTAATATAATTATTTGCTTTGTAAGTGAACTACATGCCAGTACAAACCGCTCTGTAGTTATCAAGCTTAAGGCCTTGGCAGTTATTATATATTTCCCTTCTTATAACCAATCGATAATTTGTACTTGTCTCTCTTTACAAATAACATATATTGACTTGAAATTGAAGAAGTTTATGATGAAATCAGCACCTCAGACACTACATTATTTTGATAATAAAGTTTTTCCGGATCGAGCAATATTTTACAGACTTACCATAATGAAGGATGTCTGTTCTCCACAGCACCCATTTATAGTGTCTGTATAGGGTCTGTTTAGTACATGTTGTGCGAGAATGATTTCAGGATGTAATTCAGGAGGTGATTCTTTCCACTAATGAATACTCTCGGATTAAAGCTTTCATCACCGGCCAACGCCGATGTTAGAAAGTCTTCAGTTACATTTAGTGGTGGTAACTGACAGTACTGTACTTGCTGAGCGGACTCTCCGCTAAATACGGAGGTATGATGCGAACATTGTTGGAGGATAAGGCTGTAGGCCTACTCAACTCGTATACTTAGTTCCTCAAACAGAGTGACTTGCTTTTCCAGATGGGAGGCCTCCGGTGACATGAATCCGTTGCTGACGGTGTGATTTTATTTCCCTCTCTCAAATGTTCATTTTGGGCGATTGACTCAAGATCTATAAGAACAATTTTTGGGTGCATACCCCAAATTAATGGACCACATGGCAATCCAAATTCGATGAGTTTTAAATTTTGCATAAGAAAGTGTTTGTTAGGGAGAGACATTGCACTGTTAAGTGAAAAAATCCCACTCAATGTAAAGAATAGAAATTCGATGTTTTAAATAGGCAGTTGTCATCTACTCTACTAGTGCAAAAGAGAACAGTGAACGAAAATTGTCCGTAGAAATGTGCCTCAATGGCATTTCCATTAAACATCTAAACAGTCAAGTTTACTTCGGCGCAATCGAGTTTTCTGTACAGCGTGTAATGCTGTATGAAGCTCTCAGCCGCGGCCCATGAAACTTTCAGCCACGGCTCGGTGGTGGCATGTGTTGTTGGCACCTATAGCGGTGCCAGACGCACGATCATGTCTAACTTTAACCTAAAATAAAATAAAAACTACTGAGGCGGCTGCAGTTTGGTATGTTTGGTGATTGGAGGGTGGATGATCAACATAGCAATTTGCAGCGCTCTAGCCTCAGGCAGAAAAAGTGCGGACGGACAGACAAAACCATCCCAATAGTTTTCTTTTACAGAAAACTAAAATGAAGCATAATGGGTGATATTAGAGAAGAACAGAGTCTGACTGAGAAAGACGAAGGGAAACTTGAAAAATCAATTTTGGCGCAACGGAAGAAGTCTCGTCGTTCCACTGACGGCCATATCGTCCAGAAATTTGGGCTGAAACATCCTACTGCAGGAGTTAGAGCAACAGAATGCAATGAACCACAAAAATCGTGGCTGAGCACAATCAGCAGAGGACTCCAAGCATCTTGTGATGCTTTCGTGTTTCAGTTATTTTATGTATATAATGAGAGAGATTTATTGCAGCTCATGCCGAAACTTTGCGGGAAGGTGCAGGTTGCATGAAGTCGCTAGTTTCAAAATTAGAATTATCTGAAGATGATGTTCCTAAAGATGTGATTAGTTTTTTTTAATCCGTAGCTTAGCATTAAAGTGAAAGAAAAAAGTCTTAACTGAAGGTTAGTTTTATTATAGGAAACGGATTATTATAAAAAAAAAAAAAAACGCATAAATGAGCGGTACCTGGGCCCGGGAATCTGTAGCCGGAAGGGCTCAATTGATTATTATTACCTGCTCAGAAAAGGTCCTACGTATTTTCCTCACCACGTGAGCACAGCCTTTCTCTTCTTGATCCTGGGTCCACCCTAGGTATGACGTCACTGTTTTCTTTTGACGTTGCACTTGACGTCATTACATACGTTTCGATGACGTTGGAACGTAATTGTGTATGAAGCATAAACATTGTCGGCGTTTCTGTGACGTTGATATTGACACTGTTCAATAGTTGTTCTCGTTGAATTAGGAATTTAATGCTGTATGATTACTGGGCTTCGACGTTCTTTAGGTCTAGTACATTTCGATGCTGACATACGAGTACCATTCGACACGGTTAAGTATCGTCAAGCACAATTCAACTTACTATTATTATTATCGCCTTTATGGTTATGCAAATGATACATTAAGCGACTGCTTTTGTCATTTTCTCCAATATCACACACTAAGTAGCATGACAGCGCTTATGTACCTGACATGATCTGAGGCAAAGTTGTATATCAATTTTTAACTAATCACTTTTAGTCGAAACAGTTGCTTCATTGCTTTGCGCCAGCTTTACTTTGCTCTGCCTGCATTGTTTCCCTGTTCACTTCGGCAGCTCTGTTTTAGATTTGATAAGCGACGTACTTGAGAACTCAAAATTTTGCGACTCAGTTTGCATTCGGTATTTAAAAGCCAATTGCTTTGGGGAGTTTCAGCTTAAGGAAATAGAATTCCTCTTCTTGAAGCGCTATCCCTGCATGCCTTGACAGTTACGTGTCTTGATATACAGGCGGCGTTGTAATTAAACTGTTGTCATGAAATGACACACTTATCCTTCCCGTTTGGGACATCAGGGCCTACCTGGAAAGCCAGAGGCTGTCCTCTAGCAGGAAATGGTTTCATGAAATGGAACCAGTTCTATTTTTTACCTGATTATATATATATATATATATATATATATATATATATATATATATATATATATATATATATATATATATATATATATATATATATATATATATATGTGTGTGTGTGTGTGTATGTCTGTATGTATGTATGTATGTATGTATGTATGTATGTATGTATGTATGCATGCATGTATGTAATTGCAATATCCAAAATCCCCAGTAGATTCTACTTGCATATATATATATATATACATATACATATATATATATATATATATATATATATATATATATATATATATATATATATATATATATATATATATACACGTAATTGTTATAGCCCTCTTAACTTCTCAAATTCTACATAGTTTTTGGATACACTTGTCACTACAAAGCCTTAAGATCCAAGTGCAAGAAATATGAAGAAATTATGATGTCCGATAGCAGGAAATGAACCCACGTCCCATAATCAGAACGAGGTCACGTTGCCGACCTGACCACGAGAAGGATAAAAGTCTATTGCCTCTTGTACATGCATATACCTGTCGTTTTCAGATATATTTATTAGAAATTGAATAGACCCATTCTGGAGTAAAGTACTAATTAGTATTAGTGGGTAATATTTCCAGGATTGTAGCCAGAAGCATTAACTTCACATGATTATTTCTGCCGCTTAAGATGAGACAGGGCCACCACAGAATCCTTAGAACAGCGGGTAAGTGTAAGTAAAGACTTCTAATCTCCGTGTTTTGGCAGCAGTTCATATTCCTGAAACCAAAGAGTCTTTCAGTCTCCAATGCAAAACTCATAATTCACAACTAAGAGTTTATCAGTATGTTAAGTTTCGCATTTGGGCCACTACAGTGGAATACTGTTTTTACAAGAGTAGCTTCTATATTAGTCATTCCACTGCAACCATATCATATTGCTAGGACTCTCCTGTGTACCGGTCTCAGTTTTTATATATTTTGTAAATAATGCTTTCCCAAGAATACCGTCTCTGCGCTGCCAGATCAGATCTGTCGCTCACTTGTACTAGTCAACGAACCTTTGGGTGTGAAATATGTAGTACCATCTCATTCGTGTCCCACATCACAATAACCTGAGAAACCCTGTATTCAGAGCATTGTATTTCTGAGATTACACCCGAGGGCTGAAAACATTTTCATTGAAAATACTAAATACTGCTGCTGCAATACACGGATGTTATGCTAATCATAAGGCGTTACTTCTTTATGTTCACAAATATTAAGCCACAAATATCATTTGGTATTGAATATTCTGTACCTTAGGAATAACTTAACACCTACAATTACAGATATATTTCCCCTTGGATGTAAGTTATTACCAAGGTACAGTGAGTCCGGTATTAAATGATATTCATGGATACACACACACACACACACACACTCACACACAATAATATATATATATATATATATATATATATATATATATATATATATATATATATATATACTGTATATATATATATATATATATATATTATATACACACACATATATATATATATATATATTATATATACACATATTTATATATATACATATATATATACATATATATATATATATATATATATATATATATATATATATATATATATATGTTATTGTGTTATTGTGTGTGTGTATTACAGGATACTCCATAGTCGAAGGTGTAAAAGCGGAAAGTGTCATTTTCTGGGGATGGCTGTCTTAACTATATCGGATCAGCTCCCAAGAAGTCTGCAAACCCGCTTGCTACGACCTGCACAACGAGAGTAGAGTGCAGCCAAACTATGGACAGCATTCGTAAACATTAAATTTTACTTTATGCCCATATGAGTAGCACCAATGAACCATTAACAAATGTCTTTCCCTGTAGTAGATGAAATTCTCGAACTTCATTCTTTCTTTATGAGCGATATTCATTCATAAAATACTATTAACTTCTCATTAGCAAATCAGACCCTCGTTGCTTCGTTTAGTTCATGTAATCATGTGACAACGCAGTCCTTACAATGAGAGAACTTGCTAAGAAAGAAGCTTTTTTATTACTTTAACTTTTCGTCAGGATTTATCCAATTATCTCATAACTGCTTTACCATAATTCAGAACCTTTTACTGTCAGGTATTACTTTTCAACTTGATATATTATTGTACAGGACACTTTAGAATCCTAGGACAAAATAACTGAAGGGAAGCACAACTTATCAGCGTTATGTTTCAAATGTCTAAAAAATAACGGCAGCAATGAGCTTGACATCAGTAGCAAACAGAGGAAGGCGAGTTAATGCAAATATTCCGAAAAGCATATTAAGAGCAGTTACTCAGTTATTGTGCAGCATAGCTAAAATAAGTGGTAGCAATCAATATACAAATTTTAATTGGAGCATAAACGGGGAAAAAATCCTTATTCGTCAATATAACTCATAAGGTAGACATACAGTAGTTGCCACTTGCACGACCTAGAAAACTAATGAATGTCATAAGTTTCATAAGTTGTTACGGGTTTCATATCTCAGAGATATATTAATGCTACCAGACTTCATGAATATGAAATTTAGCACATTACACATTTCCAATTATTTCATTTTTCAGGTCTCGTTAATTCTGATGTACTTGTGGTTGACTTGAGAACATTAACCAGTTTAATCATTTAATAACAGGACATTAGCAGATTTTCTGCCTTTTTTGTCAGTAACAGCTGTCCTCATGTCCAAATCAAGAAGTAAAAAGGCAGTCAGTAAAATACTGACAGTATGCCTGCAGCTGGAATGAATCGTGTTCGTTAGGAGGTAGAGTGAGGGTGCATGAGTGAGTATGAGTGATTCAGTTGCGAAGTTCCCGTAACGCAAAAATTTATAGCTCTAATAGCAGCATACATGAATGAAGAACATCGTACATAAATGGCGTCGCAGAACTGATGTTCAGGAAGACATCATTAATTTTTATTTAACAAGCTGTTAATTCAACCAACTGATACTCTGATCACAGATTGATGTTTGGGCATGAATTATGGCGTATAGGCCTACAGCCTAACTAGTGCTCTATATTTTTATATTCCTCCAAAGACCTTGACCCATCAGAAAATGCAAAGATAAAAACAATGCTGGATACCGACTCTTTAGAATACATGCACCACCAAGGCCGAAACGACCTATCTGCTTTTCGTTTTCTTTGTCAGGACTTCAGGAACCTCTACACGTTGCTCAGTCAATCAAGTGCAGGCGTCCGTCATCGAGCTTTCTCTTGCTAGAGTGCAATACCACCAAGACAGTGCAGAAATAGTAGTGGCATGCAAAGCCAATCAGTGATGGAATATAGGTGAGCACCCCTCTTTGTCCTCTGATAACTCGGGGTTAAGGACAGATACAGCCTAAGAAAAGTGTGCTGTAATGTAGATTTTGTTCTTGTGAGAACTTGTACAGACACCCCTTAGAATGCTTTGCTCTCTTGCGAGGGCCAAATCGTGGGTGCGTGGCTGTTTGCATCTGCTGCGTACGAGAAGCAGGAGGTTCCCTTCCTTCAGCAGCAATCAAGGATTAGTTTTCTCGGTTTCAGGCACCTCGAGTGTAAGGAGTGTCATTCATGCCTTTGGACGTAAATCCTCCGGCCATCTACCTGCAAGAGAGAGACAGATGTGTAAACTTTTGTACTTGGCCTTTCATGCGGAATCATGAGAAGAGGAGAAACTACAGTAATTTCCTAATGACCTCTGAGAGGGAAAGGTCATGAAGGTAATTAGGAATTACTGGGAGAAAGACGATAGGCAAGGGATAAAAAACACTCCACAGTTTATACTTGAGTAATGCAAAATTAATACACTGCGCCGGAGGATAATCCTTGTAATTAAGACAGTTTTTAGGAGATACTCCACTCTACATTTATGCACAGTGCATTCGGTAGAAGGAAAATGAAGAGTCAAAATATGTCTATATTATTACCAGACGCTATTTCAGTGCTATTTTTTTTATGCAAAGGCTACTGCTGATAAACATGCAAAAGATTTACGTTATTACATGTGCAAAAGAAGGTAAGAAGAAATAAACAAGTAAAAAATCATTAATCGTTTTCCCATGACACTAAGTAATATATATGTGTATGTGTGCGTGTATATATATATATATATATATATATATATATATATATATATATATATATATATATACAGTATATTATATACATATTATATATATACATATATATACAGTATATATATATTATATATATACATATATATACAGTATATATATATATTATATATATACATATATATATACACATACATATATAAACACACATATATAAACACCTTCGTTTTATTTCGACTTGAAATAGCCGTGCTATTGTGTCCTTGTTAAACTGAAATGGCATTTCGTATTGCACATTTTATCTGGAACCGAATTGCTTAATGCAGCGATGATGGCATTTCTTATTTTATTTTGTCGTAGCCGCCCAAACTCTTTGAGATTGCGCGAGATGAACGCAACCCTGGAACCATCCCAGGGAGGGATATTTGCCTGATTTATAACAACCTTGCTTGTTTTATTTTAAGTCATTTGATATTTTAATGTTTTTATGAATGAAGTTCCTTTTGATATACTTAGAATGTTACTCCTTATTTGTGTGTCGTTAAGTGTGCTCATTTCAGTCAGTGATGCTTTACTTCTTCAGAACATTGCATAATCTAAATGGTGAGTTACAGAAAAGCTTTCAACTTGAGAGAGAGAGAGAGAGAGAGAGAGAGAGAGAGAGAGAGAGAGAGATCGCTTGTAGAATATGGGTTGAGAAAAGTGCGTAGAATTTTTAAAATCTTCTCGAATATATCGTCATTGTTTATACTTATCTTAAACACTTGTAGACATGTCAGATAGAGCATCGAAAAGTTAAGGTAATTCAGAATGACGTGTTATTCATGAATACTGACTGAATTCTTTCTTTTTTTTTTGTTACTTATTTTTCTTTACCTCCAGCAAGGAGGTTTACTTTTGATTCGGTGTGTTCGTTGGTTTCTCATGTTGTTTATGGACAAGGTTATGTAAAAATGTATACGACTATTTCACCAAAGGTAGGCCTCATGCAGGGTACAGCATTCTGGTCTCTGAGCAGGCTTTCAGCGGTGAGGTTCCTTGTCCTTCGCCTTTCCTTCTTGACCCCAAACATGCTGCTACCCATTCACAGCTGGGTGATTACCGCACTACTAGGCCACAAGGCCTTCTGTGGCTGGTTACTGAAGAACTGATAAGGAAGAATAGTATGGGTTTAGACTGGGAGGAGTGTGTGATGATCAACTGTTTTCTTTGGAACGGCTATGTGAGAAATTGAGACTTAAAGGGAAAAAGGTTTTTACGACTTATGTGGACCAAGGGAAAGCTTGTGCTAGAATCAAAAGATGCGGTGCTGAGGATACTGATTAAGGTACAGAAGATTTGCTGAGGGACAATAAAAGGTTTAAGATGAAATGAAGTGTGTTGGAATATGGAAGTAAAGTTTGACATAGGCACGTTACCGTTAGGTCCCCATGGCTATTTAATATCTTCAACGATGGAGTAATGCGAGAGATCACAAAAAGAAAATTAGATATAGATGAAATTTTGTGGGATAAGAACATAAGTAGTGAATGGATTATGGAATGATTGTTGTTTGTTGATAGTATAGTAGTGATTGGGGATAGTGAACAGAAAATTCAGAAACTAAAAGTTTTAGTGCTTTCAAGAGGCGATAATGCAGACAACTGTTATTAAGAGCTAGGTTATGAATATAAATGGGAAACAGGATGATTCTGGTGAAATTAAACACCTGACAAAGATTCTGATTAAAAAAACACACACACACAAACTCAAGTCATTTCTGATGTTATAAAATTGCCTTCGAAAATCAGGGACTAAACAGCTAAGGCATTGAGTTCGAGGTTTAACATATGTAACCTGAGATGTGGACCTTCAGTTTACCTCTTGTACTTGCCTTAATTCTTACGCTGATATAACTGGAACTCTTTATCATACAGCTGGGTTAATATTTTAAGTAAATTTCTCAAAGCAAGTTTGAGGTTGCCAAGGTGCTTAGCTATTGCTGTCCACTACATCAAAAAGGCTTGGTGTTTCTAACCAAATAGCTAGAACACACACACACACACGCGCACTCTCTCTCTCTCTCTCTCTCTCTCTCTCTCTCTCTCTCTCTCTCTCTCTCTCTCTCTCCAAAGCAGGTTGTATATGAAAAGATAGACAGGTAATTATGAATATCAGCGATATTGATGATGTCAGTACAGTAATCCTTCAATTATCCAGATTAATAGAGCTGAGGGCCCATCAGATAATGCCGAAATCCGGATATTTGTGCGTGAAAAATCTACGGGTGTTCGAGGGCAACTCTGAACCCTCGCTCAAGATCTAGAGAAACAGGTCTCGTACTCCCATGTGCTGACGTCACGGTTCCCGGTCCCGCGCTCTCTCTCACGATTCACGCGAATGTCAACTGGTGGACGCCAAGATCTTGATTGACGTGGAACAAATATTTTCCTGTGTTGATAGTGACATAATGCCGGATAACTGTGCTGTTTACGGCTGCAATAACCGCTACAGCAACACAAGAGAAAGGGGATTAGCTTTCTCAGTTTCCAGAACGATAAGAAACAAGGGTAAAATGGATAATTGCATGCAAGCGGACTGACCCGATTAACACCAAATATCCCCTCATTTGCTCATCACATTTTAAAGATGATGATTTCAAAGACGAATTGAAATCCCGCCTTCTTAATGTTCCGAAAAAACAGTTGAAGAATGATGCTGTGCCTTCAGTTTGTCTGCATAAAGGTACTGCATGATAGCTACCATGCATTGCATTGCCAGTGACAGTATGTTGGTAAGACAGGAGTAGCCCAATTTTGGTAGCCATTTTCCTGATACTTTGCACCAGTGTCAGCATCGTTTTAGGTTTACCAGGAAACATTTTATTCAAAACAAGAATTATCTATATATTTCGAAACGTTTACCTGCAATTGCAGAAAAGTAAAGTCCCCTTACAATTGTCTGAAATAAATATTCAGTTAGGCCTACGTCTAGGAAGCAACTTGTAGATGATTTCATAATCTATTAAACATGCGTTGGCAAAATATTATAATTCTCTGTTTAACACTTGTGACACTTTTTTTCTTTAGTGAAACAGGTAATGTCTGTGCATATTGTCTGAAATAAATATCCAGTTAGGCCTACGTCTGGAAAGCAACCTGAGTATATATATAAACAACACCCACACATGCATAGGTAAATGAACTGGTTTTCTAGATAGGACATTTAATAATACAAGGATTACTGATATTTCAGGCATAATAGCAGCAAGTTCTGGAAGAGAAGATAGGGCAACTAAGCGTAGCAGAAAGAGGGAAATAGGCGAACTGCTTTGTGATGGAAATGAAACCTTAGCAGGTGGAGATAGCTGGGCTTCAGTTTCAGGAGATAATGATAACTACGAAAATGGAGAACTTTCACAACAGGAACTGAAACAACGGATACAAACTTTAGAAAGAGAATAAGCAATTGAGAGGAACAATGAATTCTGATATGATTAGGGAGCTAGAGCGTATCTTAATGCCTATGTTTAGTAAAACACAAATTCAAGCTTTGATTAGCCAGAAGAGAGTCTTACGGACAGATGATGACATATCCAAAGCATTATGTGTTTAAAGCAGTTCATGGTGAAACACTGAGACTCAGGGAAGGAAAAGGGTGTATCAGTAGGCTGGCATCTGAGCTTCAGTTGGCAGTAAAAGATTTACCAAGTGAAATTGTAATTTATTTTGCAAGAATAAGTATTTTTTTTCAGAATGAGGTATTTAAATAGAAATATTAAGAGTAGGCCAGATAGTATATCTAGAACTAGGGTAAAGAGAATGAAAAAAATCATGTAAAAAAATTTTTCAAGGTAATACAAACGCATGAACATGTAATTTGGTATGTCATACTATTTTGGAGGTTTATAATTATATCACATGAAGCACCAATTTGTTTAGTTATGTTTATAAAACAAATATTAAAGGAAAAAAAAAATCTTTTCAACTGATATCCTTTTTGTTAAAAATTCCGAGTATTTTGATCAAAATCACATAAAAACTTTATGCGCCATTGGTTATGTCAGCGGGAGGGAGGACTGACCGGGAGAGATGACGTCATCGCCTCGCGGGAGTACGAGACCTTTTCTCTAGATCTTGCCCTCGCTCACCTAGCCTTGCCTGTACCACGTAAGTGTCAACACTCAGAATGCTTATAAACAACAGCCATCACACTTTAGATTGAAACTTTATATAAAAGGCAATTACATATATACCTTTTACACCATATTTTTAACAAAACATAAAGCATAAATACGCTTTGAGAAAAAGGCAACCTCTTCTTGTTCCTCCCTTTCTTAAATGACGCATTTCAGTAGGCACGCTTTATGACCATTCATGCATTTTTATAGAGCAACTTTCTTATCAGCTGTTACCATATTTTATTTCCATACACGAGATGCACACTGTGTGTAAAACTGTTATTTTACTCACAAAATCCATTTATTATTATCTTTTTATATCATCATCGTGTTATGTTAAAAAAAAACGATTGTGTATCCATTTGGAATGTTTACGTTCCCAGAATCATTTTTAGTTGCTAAAAGGAACGAATGTGTTACTGGAATTATTATTTTTATTTTTGTACATAAATGTAAACCGGATGTACAAAGGTAAACTAACACACTTTATGTGAGAGTAATATCCCTAAAAATCGCAAAGCAGCCGTTTCCCGATTTGTTTGTTTACATCATAGCCTACTCGATGTTGTCTATGTCACTTCTGTGGTAAGTGGTTGTTAATTATAAGAGTTTGTTATGAATTGTTACATAAGCCATAAGTTTGGTGATCTTGTTTGAAAGCCTAGCATAGTAAAATCTACCGAAGAAGAAATTTGTTCGGTTTGTAATACACATTGTTTGTGCATTAAATTACAACAACTTGTGTTTACATCTTTAGTACATATGGCATTTATCGATGACGGCTGTTCAAAGCAAATTCATTTTCAGAACACTAATAAAAAGTTATTGGAATTAATGTATGTGCGTACGTACATACACTACACATAAATCATAAGTAAAATAGTGAAGTAGTGTGTGTGTTACTGTATTAGGTTTCGATGTAAACATACCTCAGTTGTTGTTCTCTCTCTCTCTCTCTCTCTCTCTCTCTCTCTCTCTCTCTCTCTCTCTTTTATACCGTATCACAGTAGTGTATATATACTTTAATGAAATATGAATTAGTGTATCATAAAGATGAAAACACAAAAGCAAACAAACTCCAGGAAGTTCACAACGCCTTCAAATAAGAGTGTGTGCATACGTACGTACCTGTTGCCTTATATTAGCTTTGCTCGATTTACTGGACAGTATTTCATTACAAGTTTTAGTTGACTCTTAAGTATGATTGTCAAACATATCATAACAGGACAGTACACAAGAGAATATGTTATCACTGTTGACATTTCATCTCAATTACCGTAAAAATATTTAAAATGAGAATATCACAAGTAGGCAAGACAACACTAAATAGGCTGTAGTAGGTCCACAACACCATGGAATGAGTGTGTGCATACTTACATACATACCGTACTCACATGACTGCATTTATCTTTTGGTTTGTAAAAATAAAAAATGAGAAAACACAGGAGAAATATAAGTGAAAATAATGGCGTGAAATATGAATAAAATAGTGAAGGGTGTGTGTGTTACTGTATTGGGCTTCGACGTAAACGTACCTCTCGCTCTCTCTCTCTCTCTCTCTCTCTCTCTCTCTCTCTCTCTCTCTCTCTCTCTCTCTCTCTCTCTCTCTCTCTCTTTTCTATACTGTATCTCAGTACTGCACATATCCTTTAATAAAATATGAATTACTGTATCATAAACATAGAAAGACGAAACTAAACAGACTCCAGGACGTTCACGATGCCACTGAACGAGTGCATGCATATGTACAGTACGTACATGTTGCCGTAATTTTTGTTGTGCTTGACTTACTGGGCTGTATTTCATTACAAGTGTAGTTGGCTCTCAGTATGATCATCACACTTATCATAACAGTACGCAAAAGAATATTTTATTACGGCTGATATCGCTAATCACTGTAAAAAAATATTTAACAAGTCCACGACACCTATACACACCATGTGTGTGTAAGTACAAACCCTATCACATGGTTGCATGTATTTTTTGGTTTAAAAAATAAAAAAATGAGAAAATAGAGTAAAAATATAAATAAAAAGTAAAGGGATGTGTGTTTGTTCCTGCACTTCGGCTTTGATGTAAACATACCTCAGTTTTTGTTCTCTCTCCCTCTCTCTCCATACCACCCCTCCTCTCCAATGGTGCCCAACTTTCCGACCCTCCCCACCTTCGGAACTTCTTCAGGCCTCCCCCACCCCCCAAAAAATCCCCTTCTCAGTTTGAGTGTAAGCAGTGTTACCAACATTTCTGAGTGGCTACGTAGCATTGTCAACCATCGGAGGGCGGTTTTTTCAAATTTTTAAAGATTTATAGGCATCATATACATTTAGAGTTGGCCCAGTTGTGTTGGATAATGTCGAATGTCGAATAATGGTGATCCAGATAATTGAGGGATGACTGTAATAAAATTTTTGGTGATGGTTCTCCCTTACACTCTTTGGAAACATAACTGTTTTATGGTTACCCAGAAGAGAACAAGGAAAAGACAGACAATCAAGAGGGTGTGGTGCCTATGATGTATTGGGCAACATTGAATATCAGTCATCTAGGAGGCCAGAGTCATTTTAACCAAGCTGTCACTGGATCTGTTGGGAGAGAGAATGCTGGCAGGATTAGGGGAGCGGGGATGAGTGTTTATGTTCACCTCGTTAGAGAGTCTTGCCAATCTCTATAATTAGTTTGGTCAGTCTCTCAAGTTCATATGAACTAATACCTTCTTTGCTATCATTTCAGAATAGCATGGTGCCAAGGAGTAATAAATTTACTATAACTGATAGCTTCCTACCTTAGTGGACCCGTGCCTGTTGATTCTTTTTTACAGTTCCTCGTTGGGCGAGTGGGTTCCGTTCTCAGCTAGCACTCTGCTGGCCGCGAGTTCGAATCTCCGACCGGCCAGTGAAGAATAAGAGGAATTTATTTCTGGTGATAGAAATTAATTTCTCGCTATAATGTGGTTCGGATTCCACAATAAGCTGTAAGTCCCGTTGCTAGGTAACCAATTGGTTCTAAGCCACGTAAAATAAATCTAATCCTTCGGGCCAGCCCTCTCTAGGAGAGCTGTTAATCAGCTCAGTGGTCTGGTTAAGCTAAGATATACTTATTATTATGATTCTTTTTACTTTGCCCTAAACTGTTTATCTTCTTTTGATTTCTTGACTTGGTGTGACACCCGTTGGCTACAGCAAAAACTTAAGAAAAATGGGTAATAATAGGGGATTTGGGAATGATGAGAGAGCAGCATAAAAAGTAATAGACTGAAGATTGGATATTTACAACATTATTGGAATGATGACTATTAAATTAGATGATGGAAGAATGGAAGTGGCTGATTTATGTAGGTTTTTAGAAGTAAATTACCTATGGATAATTATAGAATTAGAGAAAGATGTGTCACAGTCAGTGAAGCAAGGAAAGGAACAGTGTGCTTGCCAAATGTCTGAAGAGATTTGGAGGGTGCATGGAAGCCAAGTGGGAAAGAACGAATGGATTTTTTAGTCAACTGACTCTTGTGGGAATATTGAGCGCAAACAAAAGAAAGATTGTTGAAGCTGTTAAGAACTAATTGCAATGTGGTGTAAAAAGATATGAAAAGGATGAAAAAGGTGGTGATATGTGAAAGGCATAAAAAGATTGGGGAAAGTGAAGGAATGAAATCAGGTGTTTTTGGATGGTTTGGCCCTAAGGAAAGAACGGAGAAAGTGCGATAGGTTGGTGAAGAGAGTGTGTAATTTGAAAAGTGTAAGGAGGGAGGAAGCAAGAATGACCTCGAAACTGCCTAATAGTTGGTGTGAAACAGAATTTAGAAAAGGAAGTGTCGTAATAGCTAGGGAAGTTCTTGAGGGATAGAGGTTAATGGGCATTGGATGTGCTGTTGAACCTTTTGTGTACGCTGATGTTGGTATGGGAAGGTTTTCTGCCAAGGGGTTCATTCACAACTCGGCTGTAAAAGTATGAATGTGGCAGGATTTTTTTTCCCATTTTTTTTTATGTAAAGCCACTCCGTGTTATGGGAAATGGCTGAATGTTGTACACACACACACACACACACACACACATATATGTATATATAGCTAGAAAACAGCCCCCTCGATTTGGGACCACCTTGACGTGGTGAGGGGGCTCTTGAACCCCAGGAATCTGTTCCTGGCAGTTTCACTAAATTATTGAGACCTGATAAACAGGAAAAGATATCATAACTGGGATTGGGTTTATATCAGAAGCTAAATAGTGGCAACTGTGGTAGGACCATCAGCTCCCCAATTATGTTCGGACCTGAGAGATATCAGGCGAAACCATTCTTTAGGGCTGGACCACGGATTCCAGGGGGGTCTGGTTCTGGGGATAGACTCTCGGCATTCTATCCGGTTTGTCCATAAAACGATTAGAGTGAGGATGATAGTATTCTCGCAATACCTTCGGTCCTAGCAAGCAGGTTTGGCTTACACTTGGACCACTATAATCGTGTTGTGCCATCCCCTGTGGAGTAGGGTAGGGATGCGGACATTCGGGAGTCAGTTCTCACTTGTGCCATTGGTGGAAGAATAATCCCCATGAAAGACTGATGATATCTTTTTAAGGTTTTCAGGTTTATTATTATTATTATTTTTTCATCCCTCTCAAATCTTTATGTCTAGCATTCATGAGGATTCGAGTACCCCTGGACCCTCTGATGGTGCTGTTTTGGCACAGATGATGACCTCTGCACCCACCTTGGAGATTGAAATTTCTCCAAATGTTGATGGCTTCTCAAAAAATAAAATGACAAAAAGCAGTAATAACAAATGTCCTGGTCCTCTGCCTGACTTTCCTTCCTTGGACCCTCTAGCCATGCTTCATTGATGACGACTTCAAGCAAGGACACAGACTTCTCTAAGAAATCTTCATCCAAAATTAAATCCTCGACAGCCAGGTTGTGTGAAAAATTTGAGAATGCTCCATATCAAAGACTTACCAGTGTGTTGTGATTATGAAATGATCTTGACAGCTCTGAAATCATTTGGAACTGTTGTAGAAATAAGGATGAACTTTATTCATATTGAATGTAAATGGGGAGCGTGTGTTACCTTTAGCAGCCATGATGAGGCTCTAAAGGCTAGTAGTATGATAAGATGCCATACAAATAGGGTCAAGCTGATAGGAGGCCTTAACAGACAAAGTTTCCAAAGACATGGACGTTTATGTACCATCTAAATGTGCTCAGGATAAGCCAGAGAGAAAGCAGAATGCAGAAATAAGTACTCTTAAACTTCCTATGTGGGTGGTAGCTTCAGCCAAGAGGGAATATTATAACTACTGTAAATTTTGCAGGTTTCTTCAGAAAAAGGTGGGAGGAATAGAGAGCAGTGATATTTCTCCTTTTGGGAAGAACACTTATTCATGCCAAATCCACAACCCAAGCTTATATGCTGACTTTGTTGGACATAAAAAATGATGAGATGATTACGCAGATCAAGCCCCACTTAAGCTTTAGTTATGGGATAGGAGTACTATTTGATAAAGACTTGTATGACACGACAGAAGAAGAAATTCTAGAAATGATTCCCAGTTCAGTTTGGAGAGTTAAAAAAGACAGCTATTGCCAACATGATCATTGTAAACTTTGTAGACTCTGAAGTACCTTTTCATGTCATATTTGAAAATGAAAGGGGTACAGTATGTCCTTTCCAGCAAAGACCAATGCAGTGCTATCATTGCTTTAAGTTTGGCCACTCATCAAAAAACTGCAAAAATGATAAAATTTGTATAAACTGCTCTGGTGTCCATAATGATGATGAATGTAATGGGAAAGCAAAATGTGTTGCTTGTCAACTGGAACATAAATCCAATAACAAAAATTGTGAAATTTACAAATTTGAACTACCTGCACTAAATAAGGAATAATGCAGAGCATTTTAAGTATCAGTTTGCAAAAAGACAGTTAGGGCAACAACCTAGAAGCTATGCTGAAAGTTCTTAAGCCACAACCCCTATCTCTACTACTAGGGCTCCTGGTAGCACACACCTCTGTCTTAGCAGGTGTCAGCCTGTGGTAGTGGCCCAGCCATCTGGGTCAGGTGCTCTGCCTCGCTAAGGCTAGAGCACAAACCTCAAGGAGGATAGATGGCACTTAACCCAACCAACTTGGAATTGTCTCAGGCAGAGTCTCTGCCTGATTTGTGGAAGAACTGAATAAAGGCACCAAAAGGAGATGTTCCATCCTCTCCTCCAGTTAAACATGCATCATAGTAATAGATACGAAGTACTTAGCTCAATGCAAAACCCCAGCCTGAATTTAAACAAACTGACAAAGAAAGGAAACAAATTGACATGATAAATCAACAGATAATAAACCAAACCTGTCAAGATAGTGTACCAAATCATCTCTTGATAATACTCATAAACAAAAAGAAAGTAAATGAGAAGGCTCCATTCAAGAGCCTTCCACCAAGCCCAAAAAAATTGTTTTCATGCCAATACTACAATGAACTGTAGAGGTCTTAGGGCTCAGTGAAGAGCTGAAGGAGTACTGCTCCATGACCATAGCCCAGGTATTATTCTCCAGGAAGCTAAGTTTGGGAAGCACACAGTATAATCCTGGTTAAATTACAGTATATATAATTCTCCGCCACCAATCGGAGATAGAGGCATAGGAGTTGCAGCAGTTGTGTGCATAAGTTGTTGCAACCTCCTTTATATAATTGTCTCACCTCCAAGCTGTAGCAGTAACTTTCATTTTAGATAAGCAAATTACAGTTTGCTCCTCTATGTTCCTCCTGATTTGGATTTCACTTATAATGATGTTCATTTACTGATCAATCAGCTTCCTCCTCCTTGGTGATTTTAATGGGGTGGGAACACGACAGATGCCAAGGGTAGGATGTTGAAGGATATTATGGATGATTATAATATCGCTATACTTAATAATGGAGCCATGACTTACCAGTACATCTACTCCAATACTTATTCGGCTGTCGATCTGAGCTTTTACTTATCTAGGGTTCACATTAATTATGAATGGTCAGTAAATGAATATCCAAATGGGAGTGATCACTTCCCAATTCATATAAAAACAGTTAAGAATCAGCCCTTTGGGTCACCTCCCAAATGGAGGTAGATAGAAGCAGACTGGAGGAAATTTAGTGTGTCTGTTCTCATGGACGAGATGTAAAATCCTTGTCCATCCATCTCAGAGGCATACATTGCTAATGACAACGCAAATCCAACAGTGCAATTGCCTCTATTCCAACAACAAAGGGAAGCCCTCTAGACCAGCAGTTCCTTGGTGGAACAAAACCTGCAATAGTATGAGAAAGAGCACTAGAAAATGCTACAAAAAGTATAAGAGGAGTGGAACTGCCCAAGACAAAGTTATTTACCAACATGCTGTGGCCAAGCAAAATAAATATTTTAAAAAAGCAAAAAGACAGTCATGGATGTACTACATTAATGGCATTAGCTCAAAAACACCATCCAAAATGATTTGGAAGAAAATTAACGGACTAACGGCAAGTTTGTCCCTGGTCCTCTGCCTACCCATAAGATAAATGGTGACCTAATCACCCAACCAGAGACAGTTGCAGAAAAATTAGGAGAACATTTCTCGAGAATATCAAGTAGCGAGAACTATTGTGTAGAATTCCAAGACATTAGAAATGCCCAGATTTCTCTTGATTTAAGTGAAAATAATTTTGAACCATATAATGCAAAATTTACACTGCACGAACTCAAAGGTGCCTTGCAGAATACCAAACATCAGCCCCTGGTGAAGATAAAATACTTTATGAAATGCTGAAACATCTCCCAGCAAAGTCAAAGAAATTTCTTTTAGATGTAATAAATGAAATCTGGGAAACTGATATTATTCCTAAGAGCTAGAAATTATCATTAATCCTCCCTATTCATAGGGAGGATTACCCAACAGCTACTGACCAATAGCTCTCACCAGTTGGGTTTGTAACCTGATGGAAAAGATAATTAATACCAGACATGTATGGCACTTACGAAACAAATAAATTGCTTTCTCCATTCCAGTTTGGCTTTCAGAAAAGTAGATCTACTCTAGATGCCTTGCTCAGGCTCTCAAACCAAATACAACAAGGTTTTGCTAAACATCAAACAATACGAGTTTTCTTTGATTTGGAAAAGGCATATGACACCACATTGCGTTATGGTATTACAAAAAAGTTGTATAAGATGGGCATTAAAGGAAAAATGATCAGATTTATAAATTCTTTTTTATCAGAAAGATAAATAAAAGTCAAGAGTTGGGAATCTATCATACGACCTTTCTTACAAGAGGAGTTTCTCAGAGTAGTAACCTTGAGTGTTACTCTTTGCTATTACCATTAATGGCGTATGAAAAGATATCATCACCAGTAAAAAGGGTCTTTATTTGTAGATGATTTGGCTGTGCACTGCAGAGGATATAATGCAGCATCTACTAGCAGGTTCATGCAAAGAGCCATCGATAAAGTAAGCAAGTGGGCTAATGAGCAAGGGTTTCGATTTTCTGAATCTAAAACTGTCACTGTTCGGTTCTGCAGATGCCGAACTATGGAAACCATTCCAAGTCTTACCATAAATGAAATTATTTTACGTTGCTGTACTGAATTAAAATATTTAGGAATGGTATTTGATGAAAAGCTCACTGGGAATAATCATATTGACCAATTAAAAGTGAAAGTGAAGAGATCACTAAATATTTTAAAAGTAGTATCTAATTTTAATTGGGGTGCTAATAAGAAATCGTTGTTAAGGCTTTATAATGCAGTATGTTTATCTAAGTTAGACTATGGCTGCCAAGTAGCCTATACTCCTCTGCTTCAAAGACTAAACTTAAGGAATTGGACGTTGTGCATAATATGGGGCTAAGGATCTGCACTGGAGCTTTTAGAACTTCACCCACTGAAAGTATTTATGTAGACTCCCATCAGCTACCACTAGACTTAAGGAGGCATGAGCTAGGTCTGAGATACACCATGCGGCTGAAAAGCTCAAAGGAGAATCCTTCTTTTGAGATCTTAAAACATTGTGACCCGAGGCTTTTTGGATCTCAATCTTCAGTACCATTTCAAATCAGACAGCTGGGTGAACTGGAGGATGAAAGTATAAAAACGCAGAAGATCCTACAAGTGAAACATATTGCTATCCCTCCATGGTTTATTCCAGCAATAGATGTCTGCATTAAAGAGACTAAGAGGAAAGATCGTCTGGCAGGAGAAGTCAGGAACAAGTTTTTGGAGCTTGATGAGAAGCATATAAATGACAGAAAAATCTATACTGAAAGATCAAAATTGGAAGATGGAGTAGGATGTGCAGTGATGTGTGAGGGAGAATCATATATAAAAAAGTTATCAGACTCCTCATCCGTTTTCACTGCTGAAGCAACACCCATAGTTGATGCTTTAAATCTTGCATCTCAAGAAATTTAAATCCACAGTAATATATAGTGACTCAAGGAGTGTTGTAGAAGCCCTAAAGAAGTTTAACCCTACCCATCCCTTAATTCAAAAGACTCAGGAATGGCTTTTTTTTTATCTTTCTGTTCGCCACAAATCAGTAAAGTTTTGTTGGATTCCTGGGCACACTGGTCTAGAAGGGAATGAACTGGCTGTTAGTAAAGCAAAGGATGCCACAAGATGTAATTTCTTAACTAATTAGGTGACACATTTGGATATGCGTCCAGTCATCAGGCGATACATCCGTACAAAATGGCAGCAGAGATGGACTTCCCCCATTTTATCCACAAATAGGAAGTATAGAAACATTAGAAAAAGTATCGATTTTTGGAGTTCGGGTTTTAATCGTAAGAAGATTTAAGATCATCCTAACACGGCTTAGGATTGGCCATATCCGCTTCACTCATAGCTATATTTTAGAGGGAGCCAGTGCCCCAGTTTGTGCTCACTGGGGTGGTAAGCTGTCCGTTGAGCGCATGATGGTGCACTGTCCTAAATTTAATCGCCTTAGGACAAAGTAATTACTAACTGGGAAGACTGTTTTAGAAATTTTAAATGATCACGTTGAGGTAGATAACCTTATGGGGTATCTGAAAGAATCTGGTTATTTTAATGAGATATGATCTTAGTATATTTAATAAAGATTTTAGTCATATTTATTTTATATACTAAGTATGTATTTTGAATATAAAAGTTTAATATATGTTTATTTTTTGCTGGTTCTATCCAATATCATTCTTCATTTTTTTACATTCATACTTTAACACTGAATTTTACTAGTATGTCATCATTCACCTATTCATTATCAATCATGTCATTAATTTATACAGTATATTTCACCTTCATTACGGCGCTGAATACTCCTGATGGGTTCCGGCGCTTGGTCTTCAAGACCTAAATTTCATAATGAATCGACAGGAAAACGGAGTCAAATAACCAGTGTAACGCCTTATTGTTTAGATTTTGCGAACAGGAACTTTACTACTAAGGAAGGAACATTGCATGGGTGCTTGACAATTGCAAAAGAAACTTATTCTATCATTTCAGTAACAGATATTTACATTATATAAGTCGCATGAAAAGTTACTTTGCTATGTAACACACACACACACACACACACACATACTGTATATATATATTATATATAGAGAAAGAGGGAGAGAGTGTGTGTGTATGTATGTATGTATTATGTATGTATGTATATATGTATGTATGTATATATTATGTACTGCATTGCAAAGCATCTTTTCACGTGACTTCTATAAACAATTAAGTGTCATTGAAATGAGAGATTAAGTTACTTTTGCCTTTATTGTCCAGCACCCATGCAATGTTCCTCTCTTGGGTTAGTTGATTTCGTTTTGCAGTTATTGCTTCTTTCTGGGTGTCACTTTCTTTGAAGACTTTAACTGTGTAACATCAGGTTTACGAAGAATAATTTGTGAGTGGACAATATATTTCCATGCATATCGTATGAAATTAAGTATACATATAACAGCACACTTGTGTTTGCTTACCGTGTACTGTAAACCCAAAGGAGTACTTTTGATAGCGGGTTAACTGCCCAATTTCTAGGTCAAAACCCAAGTCTTGCAGTTTCATACCCAGAAAAAAATTATTCTTTTTTGGCTGATCTTGAGGTAAGAGGTGTAGCCTAACTTGTGCGCTATTAAAGTACGTCAATTTACAGTATCCAATTAAGCGTTGGGGTGTGGAGCTGTTTTTACGCAACTTTACTTCTGTTCTATTCTCCTTACTAACTATAACCCCTCTGAGTGTTCTCTGAGAGTCATAAAGATTTAGTTGGGAAATAAATATTTTCCTGTGAATTCAACTTGATACATCTTCGTCTACGGTTATTGTTAACCAGAGGACCTGGACTGTTAACAGTGACCGTCGTAAGTCCATTAGACAATCGACTTGATCCTCACTTTGGTTGATAAGAAATGGATCACATAAAAAAGGGGCGTGGCATGGGTTAGACATTAATTTCGTTACATTGATGGGGAAAATGACATTTATATCTTTGGCGCTATCACACTTTTCCCATGGTGGCTGATTGCATTTCCACGGGACGACTCACTGCGTGAGAACAATTGTCTGTATACAGTCAGCTGGCATTAGTTCAGGAGTCTCATCCCAGATACTGAGCGGGTGTCTGTCAGCTATGCCTTACCTTTCTTTACTTTTCGTTTGTTTTCTGCTTGGTTGTAGTTAACTTGAATATTGCGTAAAGAAACTATGGTTCATAATGAGAGACATTTTACATTATTTATCGAATTCGAAATGCACTGTGATTTTATCATTTCCATTATGAGCTTCAACTTATCTTACTTTTTGCGCTTTCGTCCTGCTGTCCCGAACTTGAAATGATGTTTTGTTTGATACCAGTAGACCAGATGGGACTGGAAACGAAATGGCAAATAATTTAGCAAGACGCAAATTTTCGTTTATTGACGCAAAATGATCTCTGTGCTAGAGGGAATTTTGTTTTTCATACGAGAAAGAAGTTATTCCCCTTATTTTCATGGGAGCGTTGTGGTGGTAGTAACGACAATTTGTTGGAAATAACCACGTTGCTTCTACAAAAGAGATATTACAGGAGGATATGATTGTAGAAGAATGCCATTTGTGACATGATTTCAGCATGCTTTCACACTTGTTTGACACAGTTTGTCGACTCCCTAGCTTTTCAAGAGCCCCAGGCACACAATTCCTCCACTACCCCCTCAAAGATTGGGCTGCCTTCTCTGGGTGCGGGCCTGTCGAACGCCTGGAATGAGTTCCCAGATCAGAGTACGAAAAATATTCCTTGCAAATTTTGGTGTTAAATTATGTAGATTTTTCTACTTTCATCAAAATCTCTGCTCTGGGACAGGAAAATGTAACATAACTGGTTCAGGGATTTATATTTAAAGTTAACGGTAGGAACTATAATACGATCATCTACCATCCGAAATTGTTCAGACCGTTATATTAATATTGCAGCGGTAGAACTGTAGTTTTGGGCTGGCCCATGGTTTTATAGGGGTGGGTTAGTCAACTAGGATTGTATTCTTGTAATGTTTTTTCCAATGTTCAATAAATGTTTGAAATCTGGATATGGTATGGAAATTTACAATTTTTTTTTTTTTTTTTTTTTTTTGACTTCCGGAGAGATCAAAACGGAATTCTTGAATGTTGTTGCTCCGACATCCTTAATCTTTGGTCCAGATCCGGTTTCTGGAAAAATGTTTACCTTTCACTGTGCAGGATGTGTTGCTCTACGTCAAGGTGTCTCCCCAGTTCAGGTTTTAGGAAACAAATGGAACCGAATGTTGCCAGACCGCCTCGCACAGAAGCAGGGAAACCCCTTGAGAGATGCAATCTGCAAAGTTCCGCTCTACTTTATATTTCAAGTTTGAAAACTGATTCCGTTGAGAAATGAAAATAGGGTGAAAGATGAGCGGCTCTGCACGTTTCTTTAGGAAAGGTGCAGAAAGTGGATTTTAATCTTACACGTTTCATTGATAGCGATGGTCTTTTCATAATTTTTTTTCCACATGTCTCGAAGAATATTAATTGTGGATTCAAGATTTTGAGAGCAAGGAAATTAGCACGCAAATTAATTGGTCCTTTAGAAAGAACATTTTGGATTCTTTTGGTAGAATAATATATCACTCGTTCGTAGCAACTTCTAAGATTGTTTTGGATAACGTTTTCTTTTTTCAGGGTATTTTCTTGGAAATTACTAAAGAAACATTAATGAAATGTCATTAAAAATTGGGTTTGAACTCAAGTTACTGAATTAGGTCTCAGTAATTGACTAATATCTTTTAAGATTCCCGATACAGTGTTTGTGTTAATTTATAGGTTGTTTTCGTTTATAAGATTTATTTAAAATTAGAACACTGTGATGTCTGCGAAATCACAATAAGTAAAATTAGTCTTTTCAGGGTAGCGGTAGAATCGGGCAGTAATGCTCGCTATTGCAATAAGCGTCAGCCCTTTTTCGCGAAAATCCCGGCAGACCAAATCCCGGAAATTCAGTTCCCGAATCCCCGGAATTTGGCATGCCTTCGTTCTAAAAACCAAAATCCTGTGTTCTAAGAACGTAAATACCCTCGGACTTTTATCGAAGATTAACACTAAATTTCCCAATGTACACAAATAAACCGTAATTAAATAATTGCATCTCAGGTAACTGACGTATCTGTGTACCAGTGAAGAAATAAACATTCTCAGTCTGAGCTCGGCCCCAAAACGATTATAAAGACGTTTATGGACAGACCTCTTCTCAAAATTTCATTCTTTGTAGCAACAACAGTAAATGTTTTGAGGATGAAAATCTCCTCGGAAAATCTGAATAAACTACCTTCAGATATTCGTGATCGCTGTCACATTTTAGATGGCGATGGACGTCGAAAAAGTCGTTGATAAACTGAAAAAAAAGTGAATAACCAGAGAAACGGAAAGTTTTTCATTTCAAGTGACTGAAACATATCTGTATGGTGTTCAACCCTTGCAGGAAAAAATTGACACAGTATATATACAGTATATATATATATATATATATATATATATATATATATATATATATATATATATATATATATATATATATATATATATATATATATATATATATATATATATATATATAATTTAATTATTTAATTACGGTTTATTTGTATACAGTGGTAAATTAGTTTTATCTTCGATAAAATTCAAGGGGTATTTACATTCTTAGGACAGAGGATTTTAGTTTTTGGAAAGATGGCATGCCAAACCTCAACACTGAAAATATCGTCCATTTCTTGGCCTCAGGCTTTTGTAGGAGAACTTTTGTCTCACACTCGAAAGTCGAACTTACAAGATCAATGTACTACAGAGGGCATGTTGTAATTCTGGAGAAACATGAATTCCAACCACATAGGGCTGTAAAACTAGATAGATTTGTTTTTAGTCAGGTATAATGTAAAATGTATATATATATATATATATATATATATATATATATATATATATATATATATATATATATATATATATATATATATATATATATATATATTATATATATATATATATATGTATGTATATATATATATATATATATATATATATATATATATATATATATATATATATATATATATATATATATATATATATATATATATATATATATATATATATAATAATATATATATATATATATATATATATATATATATATATATATATATATTTAGATTCTTACCTGGCCTACTTACTGTTCCCTTGTTCAGGGAGGCTTGAAGAAATCTGACTGCAATTGCTAGGTCAGGCAGGAATCGTAAAAGAAAAAAAAGCAATTGGGCTGAGGGCCATACTTCAACAAGGGGCTTGCCGATAAACACTTAGATTTACTTTAAATGGGATATATTTACAATTAAGCTCATCAATCAGAAGATTGCAGAATGATAGGCAGATCCAACAGGGGCTGCCACGTGGTTAGTTGTGCTATCAAGTGTTTAAAAATTGAATAGTCTATGATTAATCCTCCTGAAAGGGATACTGAAGAATTGATTGCAGTGGCCTTTTCACTGCAAGAAGCACAAGACAAGTCGATGTTTCCACAGCCAATGTACCGTCTGCAATTTGATAATACCAGCGGTTACACAAGGATAATTATAATGATCTTGGGTGAATCGAGGGTTGCACAGAGGGTGCCAAGATAACTCGATTCTGGTATGATATACTTGCATTAAAATTCACACTGAGGTAAGTGAGTCAGGTCTTTGTGATAACTCGCACTTCAGAAAAGAAAATGAGAGTGCAGTTGGAGATTAAAGATACGTGACTGTTGAAAAACCTCTAGTCAGGACATTACCTTGTAACGGAGGGATGGAGGGGCCTCGTCAAATTTCACCGTTCTGGAAGGATGAGTTTAATGGGAAAATGTACAGGTAATGTGACTGGGTAGTCAAAAGGTGGCCACGTGGAGTGGGTCAACTCAATAAAGGGGCCATGCAAGGGTGCAGTGTGTCGATCTACAGACAGGGGTGTTCTGAAAGTGATGACCAATGTTCTCGCCTTATATGACCTTGGGGGCTTATTTTCTTGCTCCTGCCAGAGGTCACTGTTGTCGTAAGAATGGCGGCCGTGCCCTCGTTTTCTATGTTAGGATCTTTCCCAAATCCTGGTGACTTCTGCAACCCATGTTCATCAGTTTTTATGGGGAACTCAACCATTCTGGTGGATTTTCGGCAGGCTTTGTCTCCATTCGCCTTTTATCTGAAAAGAGGTAATTCATGCAGTCACCAGGTCTTTAGAGAAGCTAAACAGATGCACCAAAAGGGGAGCATGGAGAGAAATTTACATAAGGGCTGAGTTTCTCATGCGCTCCTCAGCTAGGTATCACTGCGAAATTATGTTATTTTGGAGGTGAAACACAGTTTGGAGGTTTGGGTTTGCTTTCAGAAGCGGATTCCCACTTAACAGCTCCCCCACAAAGTTGACAATTGCACCTTGAATTGGATGTAAATGTCAACAACTAAGTGAACTCAACTGAACAACCTGATAATTAATTCACTGCTTCCCTTTTGTGGTAACATTGCAGTTCAGAAAAATAATTGATTCTGCAAGTAAAGTCATATATCTCTCATGTTATTATGTCAAAGCAGCATTATAGTAAATACAAAATTAAAAGGTCTATGACTCGATATTTCAAGAATCTAGGTAACAACACAGGGAACAATAATAGGATTAGTAGGGCATTAAACTTCAGGTTAGACATGCACTTAATTGATAAGGTTACTTTGACAGTCCAAAGTCATGCTGTTAGGGGGCCTTGAGGTGGCATTCCAAGGAAGTATTCATGAGCTTAGATTAGGTGATGCCACGATACTTGTATGTGTTGGCATGGTGCCAGATGTGGCACTAACAACACGGGTGCCTTGCGGCATGAAGCTAAGTACAATGAAGGACAGTCAAGTATGTGAAGTACATGGGCTTGCGAGTGACAAGTAAAAATAAATGTCAGATGCAAGAGTAAGTAAAAGTCATGATTAATATACCAGAATTACATTCCTTAGCTTATGGAAGCTGGCTAGGTTCATTCTTTAGCCGCGCACGGCAACAAAAGGGTAGCCAGGGCGCGACCCCTCTGGCACGAGCAACTGCCAATGGCGATGGTAATGGCACTGTACCAGGTGTGGCACTCATGCGGTTAAGCCAAAAGGCTCTGTTATATTAAATTTAAAAGTTACCATGCCGTTGTAGGCATTAAGTAGGAAGTCAGAGGACTTACGGTATAAAAAAATCTGGTGATTGCATTCTGCATTGGCAGAGTGGGAAGCAAATTAAGATGAGGAGCCATTTATAGGCTTAAACAAAGGGTTCATGAAGGGGCAAGATTGTCCGGGAAATATTAAATTAGAAGATTGGAAAGATAGAGAGAAATGATCAGAGTGATAGGAGGAAACATTGCAAGAAGAAATAAAGTCACACAGTTGTGAGAAGAATAAACAGGGGAAGAAACCCAGCATCCTCCTCTGGAAAGAGGTGCCAAAGTTCTTCGAAAGATAAAGGACACTCGTGCGAGGAGAGCTCAACAGCTCTTATTAGGCTACCTGGTGTTATCTGTGCCCGTGACCTTTCTTTGGTGGACCTCCTTGGTAGTGGAATCGGTGGAACCGAGTCCTCCTTGGTAGTGGAATCGGTGGAACCGAGTCCGAGGGAAACATAGAAGTGCCACCTTTCCCAGTTTCTTTAATAGCCGAAGTACAAGCTCCACTACTAGTCGTCACAGTTCCTTGAATTCATCGGCCAGTTGTGATATGGCAGAATCCTTATTTATGGGTTTGTCTATGGAGGACTGAGAAGGAGGAGAAGAGATCGTGGTGGGTATGAGAGGCTTGCAGGTTGCCATGACCAGCTCAGGCACGGGTTGTGAGGCCACACCTTCGGGCGAGCTTCCGCTGTGGTCAGAGGAATCCGGAGGGGACCCGAAGTATATTGCGGATTGGCTCTCGCACCAGCACTGGTAGCAGTGCCAAGCCGGAGGGGGAGAGGCGACCTGCACTGGCACTGGAATGTGATTTATCAGGGGCTCGACAGTCAGAGCCTGGCACTGCTCAGGGCACTCAAGTGGCACTGGCATCGGGTTTAAGGCTGGTCCTTGAGGACCCTTGGGTGGTGATTTATTTGTTGAGGGGTTAGGACCCCTGGATTTCTGTAACTTAGAAGGGGACCAGAAGTCCTGTCCCAGGCGGAGGTCATAGCCTCCAGGAAGGTAAGTAGCTACTGCAAGAGTGCAGATTTTTTTATCTTTGAGGTCTTGTGGCCCTTAGCTTGACAGTGGGAAGAATCATCTTCATTTGATTGATACCCTCCATTGTAAAAGTTTACGTCTGTCAATGGTGGCCCCACAAGGGACCTTACCTTCTCATATGAGGGAGATTTGTGCACCAGTGTCATCGAATGCTGTGACCTGGCTGGCAGGGTAGCTACCTGTGGGAGGTGCCACAGATATAGGGCCTATGGCCGGAGCGCCTAAGATTTTTGAATTTTTCACTGCCAAAGCAATGATGGTTGGTTTTGTTTCACTAGGGCATTTTGTCCATAGAGCAGATTGTCCTTCCTTGAACCTGACAAGCAGTGCAATAATTTTTGCTGTAGTCTCGGCGTGGCACTATCCCATTTGGGGGGGCAGGCCCTTTGTTGTTCATTCCAGAGCCAGACGTGGCTTGGTTTCACGGGATCTCATTGAGGAAATTAGCGGGAGTTTCTGGCTGATTCTCAGCCTTTGAGCAGCATTGTTCAGTGGAGTGCCCGAATTTTTTACAATAGCCGTACATGGGCTTCTTGTGAGGGTGCCCATTCTTGGGTGGAGACTGACCGGAAGTAGGGGAAGAGGGCCAAATCTTACGGCCCAGGAACTGGCTGTAGGATGATGAGTGTCCCAGTGATCTGCCAAACGGCAGCACTCATCTAGTGTCAGAGGGTTCGTATCGCAGAGTTAGGTAGCAAGGTCCGGAGGGGCTTAGTGTAGGAAGTCCTCGAGCTGAAAGGTTTCTATTATCTCCTCCGCAGAGGTAGCGTTGCGGGATTCTAGCCACCGCTTGAGTACTTGGGACTTATGGCATGCCCAGTCGGCCCATGTTTGACCTGCCTCCTTTGGGTGTCCTCTCCAACGTTGTCTCCATCTTTCGAGGGTGAGCTCATAGGCCTTAATTGTGGCCTTCCAGACCTCTGCAAGATTTCCACGGTCTGCTAATAGGACAGAGCAGAATGACATTTGGCCCTTTCCCTCCAGATGTTTTGACAGTAGCATAGAGATTTCTGCTGGTTGGGGCTTGAAATTCCTGAGGACCTCTTCCACTTGGTCAAGCCAGGCCTCGGGCTCCGGGTCATTCCATTTTGGCATCATGGAGCTGGCAGCAGGATAGAGGATGGTGAAGGCGCGGTTGCAGGGCTACGGACCCCTTGGGCGGCCATGGCGAGCTCATGGGCTTGATCCCAGTCTTCCTTTGCTAACCTGTCTGCCTCTCTCGTTCTTCCTGCTCTAACCTGTCTAGCCTGGCTTGCTCTCTTTCCTGCCTCTCCCTTTCTTCCTTGGCTTCTCTTTCTTGTCTCACCCTTTCTTCCTTGGCTTTTCTTTCTTGCCTCTCCCTTTCTTCCTTGGCTTCTCTTTCTTTCCTTTCTCGCACTTCCTTGGCTTCTCTTTCTTTCCTTTCTCGCGTTTCCTTGGTTTCTGTTACTTTCTCCTTTTTGTCGACCCAATCTAGCAGTTCTTGGCCCTTAAGCCCCATTGTTTTTCCCAGCATTGACTAGGGCTGTGATTTCGTCAGAGTAGGAAGCCGTAGTGTCGAGGTGTTGAGGGAAGTTTTCTTTTTACAGGGAGCAGGCTATATTATCCCAACTAAGCGTAGTTCGCAGGTTCAAAGGACAGTTCCTTATGTAAGTTGGTTGGAGAACATGCTCTTAAATGTAGTAACTAGTAGCTTGAAGAGCATAACTGGTTCTTAGTTGAACATAATTAACAAACAGCTTGAAGAACGTGCTCTTAAATGAAGTACTAGTAGCTTGAAGAGCGTAACAGGTTCTTAGTTGAACACATTTAATAAATAGTTCGAAGAACGTGCTCTTAAATGAAGTCCTAATAGCTTGAAGAGCTTAATGGGTTCTTAGTTGAACATAATTAATAAACGGTTAGAAGAATGTGCTCTTAAATGAAATTAACTATTAGCTAGAAGTGCGTAATGGGTTCTTGAACGTGAGGTTCTTAATTGAATGAATTGAAGGGGTTCTCAGAACTCAAAATGTATTATCTCTGCAAAAGATCAACATCACTTAGAAACAAAAGACATCACGTATGACTTTTACTCTATGTTGCAAACTTAATATGCTGTGAACACCAGTAATAATTTTCCTTTTCCAAGAAAGTGATTTATACAGCATTTAATGATTAAAAAGTAAAGTAAGATGATTACTTAATTGGTAAAGGTTCGTAAGGGAACGACTCTAGCGTGTTCTAAGAACGTAAATAACGTTTGTAAGTGAATGACTCGGACGTGCTCTAGAACGTAAAGGTTCGTAAGTGAATGACTCTGGCATGTCCTAGAATGTTAATGAAAAGTTTAAGATATTCTGAGAATGTAAATAAGGCTTGTAAGTGAACGACCCTGGCATGTTCTTGAACAAAAGGGGAAATTCTCAAAGGAATAAATATAGCATGTCCATAGAACGAGGGTGTTCGTAATTGAATGGATTTATAATGCTGAGAAACACCTATGGTTGAGGCAGATGAGCATACACTGTGAACAAGCGGTAACACACATCCTTACTTGGCCAAAGAACTTAGCTGAGCACAGTACGAAGGTAACCAAATGCAAAGAATATGACGCTGTTATAAATTTTAGCGCCGAGGTGAAGTAAATAAATCCTTCCTGAAATGACGAGTACAAAATGCTTATAACTAACATGCACAGGTTGAATATCTTTTGTTATGGTCAAGTCCACAATGTATTTACTCAATTTAAATATGAAAGTTGCCTGGCTGGCCCGTGCCTGAATAGTATGGCTATTGAAACAATGGTCGCACTCGCCGGGTATTTGACAAGGGCCGGGGTTTATGGTTATTAACACAATGGTCGTGCTTGCGTGGTATTTGAGGAGGGAGGCGAGGACAGCTGGGTGAAACACATGCTGTTCGTTGTGAGCGAAATCTTGCGCGAAAAGTTATCAAAAGACAAACGCTATTTGAACGATTTTCCCAGCTTGGCACTCAGGGTTTATGAATGCGTAGAGATTCGCTCGATTACTTACAGTTAAAATGGCATTCAAAGGCAAAGAGTTCAGGGGTTTACAATGGCTCACATGTTAGCAAATGAAATTATTTTTTTTTCTTGGATGCAACAAAATAATTATTTGAAATCTTAACCAGGACTTTTACAAAAACCTAGCGCTTTTGCTATGCTGAGTGAGAGAGTGAGAGATATATACTCCAGCAAAGCGAAAAATTTCTGGTTGGGCTATAATTCGCGGCACAAATTTTACGAAAAATTGTCCAGGGCACATGGAGGGAATAAGCGCACTATTTCCTTTCTTAATCACTTGTATTCGTATTTCACTGCTTAGCTAATCCTAGCGGTTAAGACATGCAGACTACCATGCGTTAGTCATGAAAAATCTTGTTAGCATGCACAGAGTGTATTGTTTCCTAACAATGTACACAGTCACAGTTTTGTTCACACCTATGATAAGCTAAAAATAATAACATCGTACTTACGCTGTGGGAACTTGCTTGCTTGTACTTGTTTTAGGATTTACGCTACCAGATTCATTTCTAATCTCGTATGCAGCTTTAGCAAAAGCCACTGGCTGGAATCTACGATTCTAGGCATGGTCGCCACTTTTAGATTCTTACCTGGCATACTTAATGTTTCCTTGTTCAGGGGTCCAATCTG